>NW_027021309.1:300000-464146 GCF_036884655.1 Musa acuminata AAA Group | reverse complement strand
ATATTACATTTAGATTATCCAAATCAGAATTCCATTCTAGTAGTTCCGTTCGATTAGTCTAGTATTCGATCTTTGAGTTGGTAGTGAAAGTCTGTTTGCCGGCAGTTACATTATGAGAAGCAGTAGCTCACAAGTCTCATAAGCGGCAGTCGAGGGATCCGACTCAGCAGTTACAACCTTATAGGAGGGAGAGACTGGCTCGAGCTAATGTACAAAAGTAAGGCTTCTAAGTCAAAGTGAAAGAGTGCTGTAGCTAAGTACGAGAATGAAAGAAGTCAGTAAAAGAATGAGAAGCACTAGATATGGTTTACACGGCGAATTTATACCCTTCAGTTGAAAGGCAAGGAAGTTGTGCTTGGCTAGCGAAATTTAGTGGAGTACGGTTGAAAGTGGAAAGTTATGAATTGAAAGTCAGTGGAGAGGAGAGTTTGTTGTGCCAGTGAGAAGTCTCCACTAATACTGACGTCACTTGTTGAGTTACTTTATATCTTTCTTTAGCCGTTGCTTGTCTTGCCTTGGCTTAGTGTCTTGGCTGTTTTTAGTATTGCAGTGGAGCTTTAGTGTCTTGGTGGCTGGCAGTTCGGATTTACATACTAATATAATGGAACACAGACTCCCCGGTAGTAGTTTCAGAGTCAAAGTTGGAGTTTCGTATAATAGTCAAGTTGTTTTAGGTAGGCTAACAGCCATTAATATAAGAGTCAAAGAAGAAAGTAAGGATCATAGGTGAACTACAGGAATTGCGGACAGGGATGCCAGAATGAGAGACAGGATGGTTAGCTTTAGAGCTAGTTGCAGACGACTTCCCCTTTGTATTAAAGGTCGGAGCGGCATACTTTCATTCTTCTAGCAATAGTGAGCCTCAGAGCTAAAGGTTCAATAAAGAGTTTCAGGCATGATTGGCAGTTGATGTGTTTATGTCTTTCGGGTAGCTCATTCTTGTGTTTGGGGTTCTTTTCTTAATGCTGATTCCTTCGTTCCAATCTAATTCTCATACTGACTTCGCTAATACTTACTTGACTGTTATATCTTATATCGTATAATAATCACAGAAATTGGATTATGGCTTTCCTTACTTTTATTCTCATGCTTACCATTCTAAGTCACTGCCCTATATCTTACTACTATTACTACCAAAATGAGTCCGTTTGTCAGGTTCATAGGCTTCCCTCAACAACTCATTCTCGGTTTCCTTTCTGAGATTTGGACTTTCTAGTTGTGAGTTATACCTGCGGCTGCGGGTGCCCACTCTTCCTGTTATAGGTTGAACTCAACGAAGGAAAGGAGTAGTACTCTTCAAAGTCATTCCTATTAGTCCCAGACCCACTATTGTACAAACAAGTATTACGATTAGTCCCATACCTGAAGATATTTGTATTAGAGCTCGCCCAACAGGAGTCACTTTGGAGTTGATTTCCGAAATTCCTAACTGGGGCTCTTGTACTGATGAGGTTCAATCTTGATTTCCTGTTTGACTCTCCTTGATTGAAATGTCAGTCTTACAGGCATCAGTGCCATTCTTTGACTTACTTGTTTGATTCTGCTTGTTCGAGTTCTGTTATTCACCCCTGGAAGCACAGCTCTTATTACTTTTGAGATTAAGTCAACTGCTTTCGTTCTTTTATTGACTTGTTTGTCTCTCGCTTGGGGAGTTGGATTACTCCTTTTGAGCTCAAGTCTCCTAGTGCGGGGGTGATTCTTATTACTGCTTTTTTGACCATATGTTGTATCAATAGCATAGGTAGCGCTCTTGCTTGTATCAATATTACATGGGTAGTATCAATAACAGAGCAGCTGAGAGTTTCGAGCAGGGCCGATACACTCTTTCGACACCAATACTAGAACTCAAACCGGAAGCCCCGTCCATGATATTAGACTTAGATCACTGCTAACAGGGTCAAAGCCTAATCTTGCTGGCAGATCTTGAAACTTCTTCTTATGCTTCAAAGCCATAGTACTCTGATTTTCTTCTCTTAACCTATCAAACAGATCCTCATTATGATCCTGATCTCGGAGACGGAAAAAGGACCTAATAAGATCGGATTCCTTGCGCTTAGACCTGTGACCCCTGTGGAAAGAGAGAAATACTTTGATGAAGTAGACCTCGCTTCAAATCAAATACTCGAGTTTAGGCCCCTGTTTAAGAAGAGAGCCTCATGAAGTTAATAGTTGACAGCTGCACAAAGCAAATAGAATGATTTGTTTTCAAGGGGAGTGATTGTTTGAAGAGCAATAGTAGTGGATTGGCTGTTGCAAGAGGAGAGTTATCAGAGCTTGAGTGGAGGTAGGCCTTGGTCAGTAGTCGTTAGTTGACCTTCTATTAAGTCGGTAGATTAGAGCCCAGTTCTTGTTCGAAGGCTTAACCGAGTTTCATCCATCTAGTAGTAGCCGGTGCTTGTTGGTGACCTGTTTGGGGCATGAGTTTACAGAGGTCAGAGGTATAGTCGTTGCTTGGCCTCCGATGCTATAGTAAAGTAATTAGACCACCGATTCCCCGCATTAGAGTTAAGGGATTAATGCACCGATTCCCCTCAGTCTGTTACTGGGCTAGTATAGTTGACTTTGGAACTCACTCCTACTGTTGCTTGGTGAATGAAAGTAATAGGTCAAAGAGGTGAGCTAGCTGTTAGAAACAAGTCCTGTGTCCGTGACTCTGCCGCGTAACATTTGTAGTGTATTGGCGCATCCAGTAGTAGCTTGCCTCTGAGTTAATAGTTGCATTCTAGATTTCTGTATGAGTTTACAGAGGGGAGCAATTAGATCAGTGGAGCAAGAGAAGAGAAGAGAGAAGTGAGCTAGTCGGAACAGGACTAAGGCAACAGCTACTCGGGCTACAACCAGTGCTTCCAAGCCCGATACCAGTGCTACTCAGAACGGGGCTAGCAAAGATGAGACTCAACCAAGGACGAGCAAGACTTCACCTAGGCATAGGCGGGCTTCAATCAGTGCATCCAAGCCTTAAACCGAGAACGGAGCTAACTAAACTAAGCCTGAAAGCGGTGCATCTAAGCCTGCTGCTGGTGAATCCAAGCCCGAAAGCACTAACAACCAGAACAGATGACCTCTCAGTAGTTAAAGAATTGAACTAGATAGTATAAGCCTTCAAGCTAGGGGGCAGATAGAAGTAGGTGTACCAAAGTCAGAAGTCAACTAGTCAGTAACATCCTTAAAGCCAGGGTGAAATGAGATGAGAGCCATAGTAGAGGTAGGTTCGGGTAGGTACGAAATACTTGCTTGTGCCGGGTAGTTAAGGGATAGGCTTACTTACTCGCGGGTAGTGTCGTTTACTGACTTTCTTGTATGGGTAGGGGTCCCGTTTTGCCTATCATGTGTTTAGTTCAGGGGTCGGATAGGCAGGTTTACGGCCAGTACTTAATTGTCTAGGAAAGTTGCTAGGAATAGTGAGAAGAGCCAGCAGTAACCAGAGACTCAGTAGTTACAAGATCTGAAGCGGCTTTTTCATCTCTAACACCCAGGCATAGGATAAGAGGTGAAATGAGGACTCCGACTCCTATACTAAGAGAGTTTGAAAAGTAGTAAGTCACTTCACTAGTTGACTTCTTTCTTGTCACTCACTAGTTGACTTAGAGGAGTAGTGGTAAAGTAGTAGCTTGCCCGCGTGGTTAGTTCAATACCGGTTCAATACTTTAGGGAGCTCCCAGTAGGCCAGGTGTTGAGCAAGTCCTTAGTAGTTAGAACCAAGTCATGTCCTGTGTTCTAGAGCACCAACCCGAGTTTATGGTTCACTTTCCCAATGAATAGTCAAGGGCAGATCCAGATGTTCTTGTTAAAGATATTTGGCTCCAAAGAAATGATCAAAACCATCAAATGAATAAATTTCTCAAATCATAAATAATCCAGAAAAGTCGACGACATTTGTCTATACTAATTCAGTACTTATTAGGAAGGAAAAAATAGATATAATTTGATCTCTTCTTTATATAGGAAACCGTTAAAGGGACTGGACTGCCGCTACACACTAGTCGTTGCTTGGCGGGTCAAACTATACCTCTCCTCAAGCGTATACTACTGGGCTGCTACTACCCGGGATGAAACTCAAACCATTAACTACTGGGCACTGGACAAAGATCTTCAAGCAAGATATGCACCACTTCCTGCTAACTCCTCCAAAGAAAGCTCACTAAAGAACTATCACTCCCTTCTTGACAGAGACACCTGAATATACCCCTTTGCATTGTATACATCTGAATATATCTATAATTACCATCATTTCGATACACCCAACTCTTTCCACCTTTCCAATTCCATACACCCAACTCTTGACACCTTTACCGCGAGACTTCCTCCTTCCCGCTGCGCTTGCATCTTTTGTTGCTGGTTTCATTGAATTTGATGTTTCTGTCTCTCTATTTGCTGTTTCTTTCTCTCTCGTCGACATTCATTGCACTGCTTCCTCGCCTGTAGACTCAACTCTCTCTAACACCCAGCAAGCCTACCCTCGTATTGGAAGAAAACAAGGTGCTGAAAGCCTTTCTCTACTTAAGTTCACCTTGCTTCAGAAGCACAAAGAGACTCCCCTCAAGAGCCCTGCCCTAATCTAATGTAATGTGTGACTTCTCTTAATTCTCTATATCAGTACCTTAGCGCTTCAGAAGTTATCTACTCATATTCAGGCAGTACAGATGCGCTTTCGTCAACACCTTGACTTCCCGCTTCATTGCCGAGGATTCCTACTTATTAGATAGATATGCACAATATAGAGATTCTAGAAATTATTTGTTTGACTTCTCAGATCAACTGTCTTGACTGCGCTGTTTAGGGTCATTATGAAACCAGAGGTGAAGTCGTAAACAACAACTGATTGTTCTGCTCTCGTAGAGTTATGAGCAAGTCCTGTGTCCGCCTGTGCTCGGACGTTGGGCGGCAGTCATGAACATGTTAGAATTCATTTATTACTGGCTATGTGTTTGGGAGACCAGCCAGTAGTATACGAGACTGTAGCTAGTAAGGGATAGAATTGACTGACCTCAGGAGTCTAAGAATTTACCTAGTTGTCGACTTGCCTCGTTGCTTGGCTATCCGTGTCTTGGCAGCTAGGGGAGCTAGGGGTTGTTTTGTTTACTGACTTGTGCCGGGTCGGGCTTTCCCTTGTAATAGAGTTAGGGTCGAGTAGGGTAGTCAAAAGAGAGCACCATCTTGTGAGGCTAGGCTATTGGAATCAAAGAAATGATCAAAACTATCAAATCAGAAAGAACAGCCAAGACACTGCTAATGACCAAGCCGATCTAGGCGCGGTAGCGAGCTATAGGAACGGCAGGGCCGCTGTTCAGGTCTAGAAAAGTGGAGATGAACCAGAAGTCTTATATAAGAGATAAGATTAGCCTAAGGTATTGTAGCCATAGTCGTTCTAGTAGCTTGAGTTGGATGAGATGAGAGCAAGTCCTGTGTTTGGGAGCTTTCCACCGATGCTACCTTTTTGCCGGGTTTCTTAAAAAAGATCATTGGATTGGATCGGTTCAGGAGGTAATTGACCCTTGCTATGTTTTTTCCCGGGCATGCAAGAACAGAGCTACTGCTGGAAGGAATGGAACGAGTAAGGACAAGAATGGAACCGGTGAGTATTAGAATGAGACCGGGTAGTGGCGGGCTGTAGCTAGGTAGTTAAGGTCTAGTACTGGTGCTGCTAAGCCTGCTGCTGGGTATACTCGGCCTTGGTGGTACTGATTTGATTCTTCGATGCACTGCTTTAAGTCTATGTCTGCCGTAGCTTGGCCCTTACCACATCTATACAAGGCTTGGCACTTCTTCCATTCCTTGACTTTCTCTGGGGTAGCTGACTCAATCTCTATTCCCGAGTTTGCTTCTTTTATTCCCTCGTTTTATCTGTCGGGTAGGGTAGTAGTGGAATGAAGTTACTAGGCGCGGGTAGTTTACTTGCATGTTAGGGTCGGGTAGTCAAGAGTACCTTATTCGGGTGGTAAAAAGAGAGTACCATCTTTTAGGGTGGAAGAAAAGGAAGACAATCAAAGAAAGAAATCCGAGGAAGCTAGCAGAGGTGTTACCAACCGAGGAAGCTAGCAGAGGTGTTACCAACCAGAGAGAGCGGAGGAAGTCAGATGGGAGTTGGCTACTTAGTCTGGATGCTAAGCTGTGGTAAGTGAGTAGAATTCTTATCTTAGATCTAGATGCTTGGCTCGGTTCTATGCCTTTGTAGTCGTGTCTTGGCCCAGTTGTGTTCTAGGCCTTGGCTCGCTGCTAGTAGTAGTTGTAGTATACGCTTGGCTCTGAGTTGATAGTGGAATGATTTGCCAGTAGTTTACGAGTGGAATTCCTTTACTAGGTCGGGTGCTTGTCTTGTGTTAAGCAATGATACAATCTATCTCCTTTTTCTATACAATCTATCTCCTTTTTCTACAGAACACCTCTAATCTTATATATTCTCTTTATATATGTGAACGGAATGAGATCTTCTCTTTCTATAGGTGAACGGATGATAGGATAACTGATTCAACTCGCTAAGCCAGAGAAGAGAACTGAACAGATAGAGGTAGAGGAGCCGAGCCTGTTGTTCTAGCTAAAAGAGCCAGTAGTTGGCGATAGGCTAGTTGACTTACTTAGTTCACTCACTTAGTTTACTTACTTGGCGGGTAGGCTTACTTTGAATACAAGGGAGAGTGGTTTCGGGACTTATAGCAATGAGGGGCATACTAATCTAATATGGAATAAGTATTTAATGTATAGGGACATTACTAGGAGATATGCTATGCAGAGTAAGTAGCCAATTCCTTTCTCTTTTTGTTGTTTGTTAGGCCCGGTTGGATTCTTACTTCAGAGCCAGATTCATCCCTATTAGTAGTTCGTTAAGGCGTTATGGGGTGTTTCCGCCTTGTCGACACCAGTGCATTTCTATATTCTAAGAGAAAAGATCCACATCCGGATGTCGTCTTTGCCTTACTTGTTTGGTAGTGATATTACTGCTTTTGAGCCTGCCCTGAACTCTGTAGCTACGGGTCTAGATCCTGACTTTCAAACAGAAACAGCTGACCCCGCAATCGAGTTTGTCTCTGACGCTCCCGTCTTAAAGTATGACTTTCCTGTCTATCGGCCTACCAATACTGAGTCTACATCGGTATCTCTTGCTTTCCAACTGGCACTGCCCTAACTCCGGTACCTGTATTGCATTCCCAACTCCACTGCTGATAGGACTTTGAACCAATTACCGATGAGAGGGAAAACACCGATACCAAGGCTCGGCACGCGCCCCACTAGAGTAGAGAACTGCCTGCATAATGATAACAATAATTGATCCTATAGAAAACTATTTCACTGCTGTCACCAAAGCTGCCTTTCCTAGCTATCATTCTGTAGTTCAACTCAAACTCTTCAAGTGCTTATTACGACCTTGCTTATACGGTTTAGGCTGCTACTCTGCTTTAGATCAGACTTACTGTCGGGGACTCTTGACTTCTTTCGCTGTTGGCCTCGAACCCTACTTTGCTATACCATAGCTTCTATTCCCCTGCTTGAGCCTGCCTTTCTTTACCTGCACTCTATGAATACTGATCGGATCTTCGCTCTACTATATCTTAGACTACATCCCCTGGCCCCTAGTCTTACCTTCCTAACTATCAAATATCACTATTGGAATAACTACTAATGGCAGAATCAACTACTAGAGGCTAGATCTCACTCAAAACAAGGGAATCAAACCAACGACTAGAATCCCCTTACTTATCATAAAGAATAGAACCAATCATACTAAATCTGTACCCGCGCCCACTGCTTGTAATCTGACTTTCATGGCTTCCATTCTCTGTATTGTTTAACCCATTCCTTATTCCATATTGTTAGTTGCGCTCTGTATCCTCTTTCCCAGTATTAAGAAAGTATGGGCTTGCAATGCATTATAAGCCCTATTGGGTTTATGACATGATGGGGATATCAAACCAACATAAGTGCTGTTAGAGCTCATTTGAAACTATTCTCTTTATATGGGGCAAGTGTGAATTGAAACTCCTAAGTAGAGTACCTAAAGCTGTTGACCTAAACACGGAAGTCCGCCTGCCACTCAGAATAATGCTAGCACTACCAAGGGCTTAACTGGTACTACTGGGAATCCAATCAATGAAGTCAGAATACCACTAATACAATCAATCCGAATTGCCCCTATAGAACTTAGGCTTACGTGACTATCTTATACTCCTTAACTAATTACTATGAGCCTCACTTTGCTGGGCACCAACTTTTACCTGTTCCTAAGGAGTCTTGCTTTCAACCTGTAACTAATATACTAACAGTAATTTCACTACTACTGAAAATAATGAAACTCAAAACTAGGAGCCTGTCCTCACTGCCTCTAAGGTCTACTTTACTATCTTGATTCTGAAAATACTCATCAAAGTATGCCACACCTTGCTTCTAGCCTTGCTTTACTTACTCTCTAATCTAGTAGTGACTTGGCGACCACTTTTATTCTATCTAATATCAGAAAGATAATTGATGAACCGACCTCGACTTAATGCTCTTTGAACTCACCCCTATACGTAGTTGTGACTTGCACTTCTATTAAAGCTGGGTAACTCACTGACGCTAGAAACAGGACTCCTACCACTAGAAATACTTGACTCGCTCTGGGCACTGAACTCACACCGGAATTGCTCCTTCCCTTCTTTGTGTTTGTAGCAGTGACTTGGCGGTGTTGAAAGCCTAATACTCGGTGTTTACTCGGAAAGGACTCTCAATCAAGTGTGCAAGCCAACAAATGAGGATGAAACTAGGGATTCCACTAGGTATAGGAGCAGGAGCAATAGGAGAGTTCAGAGAAGAGAGAATTGAGTATCTAATTTAGTAGGGGCCAGAGCTAAGCAAACGAAAACAGGAACAAAGACAGGACTTGTAATAACTCCTACGAGTAAAAACACAGATGACTTTCGAGCTGAAGGATACTCTAAGCCAATAACCTCTCTTATCTTGTACAAAACCACTAGTTGTTGCATTTAACAGTACTTTAGTAGTTTGTCGACTTGGCGGGGTGTTTCATTACCTATATCTATGCTACTATTCTAATAGATCTGACCCTCAAATTAATAGTAAAGGGCTGGCAACTATTCTACTTCTTTACCTGCCCGGAACCCTTAAGTAAACTCTCTTCTCTACCTTCTCTGGCAACTACTTCTTCCACACTCGCACCCATACGCTGCACCCCTAATAGCTAGACAAGGACACTCTGGACAAAGAATGAAACTCCCGGAGAACTTATCTTTGTAGTATCACTGGCAATTCGAGTGGACTTGACTTCTTATGCTTCCTAACCAGATCTATGCCAGTAAGAGAAGTCCTAGTTACTCTATTTATAGTTCAATCTATCAGGACACTATTTCATTCCCATTTGATTGTGGAATTACCTATATAAGGTTCAAGTCAGATCGGTTGTTATATGAGTAGTTGAGCTCTATCTCCCTATGCGCCAGGATCATACCTATAAATCACATTCTTTATTTTAAGCAAAGGGATTGGAAGCACCAATTTGAGTCTTCTAAATAGGACAGTAAGCCAGTGAGGCAGTGGTTCAATTCCAAGTTGTGGGTTATCGTATTAGAATAGAGGCATCAGTATCAGTTTTCAAGCTTGTAAGGGCAGGCTCACTAGTGAAATCCAAAAAGAAAGGGGATCTAGTGTGTTAGTTTGTTATTTGTTGGGGAGTGTCAGTTTGAAGCTAATAAGTCAGAGTTAGTACAAGGAGGGAGCAGTTAAGGAATCAAAGTAGGCAGTCCGGGAATGAGCGCAAAGAGGTTTAGGTTTCACCCACAGAAAGGCAGACTAACAGCTGCGTATAGGTGTTCTCTGAGTAGTAGTTCAATCTATCAGGGCACTAGTGAATTATTCGACTTATGGGTTGACGAACACAGGACTTGTTTATAACTTGAAGGAATTGTTATAGGAAGCGGTAGGAGCCTGAGTGAAACGGTAGCGAGTCCGGTTAGCACTCGTTGAAGCCTTAGATGCCGAACTAAGGACTTGTTTATAACTGTTTATAACTCGCACAACGTCTTACTCAGCATTCGCAACTACCGTTGCTCATCCCGTTGCCCAAAAGCTCCTGCCGCTCTATTAGCTCGCTGACCCGGCTTTACCTCTTATCTACGACTCCTTGGTTACCGTATTCCTTAGTGATATAAGCAGTCTCCTTAGTATCTAGAATCAACAGCGACGAGTAATGGCCAGGAATGGAGTTTTACCAGTAACAGACAGGAACTTTCACTCACTTTGAAACTTACTAAACGGATCAAATTGTAACTTGCTAACATACTAGCTTGAATTCTGTGACTGAGGAATGAGATAACGAGACGGGAACGATATAGAAAGACTGAGCACTCACCCCCACTATACAAGAAAGGCATTACACTGACATGGGGAAGAGCTTGCCTGCAACACTCACCCACTATACAAGAAAGGCATTACACTGACATGGAGAAGAGCTTGCCAGCAACTAAAGTCGGACTATAACTCTTTTCACACACAAGAAATTCAAAAAAGGAACATAGCTTACCCTGACCTGAGGGCTTTGAATACTAAAGCTTGCTGGGCTGGAAAAAACGAATGAGTTTGCTTTACCTAGCCCGGAGAAAAAGCATAGGGCCATATTCCAGTAAAAGTATTCCCACATAAAGGGGAAGAATTGAGTACTGGCCAAGAAAGAAAGGATATTAAGGATATTGTAGAGAAAAAAGAGAAAAGCCGAAACCCATAATTGCAATCAGCTAGTCTAGCAACTGATCAGAGGATGAGGCTAAGAAAGACCTATTGATTTGACTTAACTGTGAAAGGGGTTCAAAGAAGGGATGGATAGCAAACCATGGAAAGCAAGAACCGGGGGAAGATTCAATCCATATCTTTATATGTAAACAACCATTATGGTATAACTGTATATGTAAACAACCATTATGGTATCAATAGACTCACTCCTATACAATAAGTATCATTTCCTAAGACTCACTCCTATACAATAAGTATCATTTCTTACCTAGTGATATGCCCATAAAGGAGAGGCGCAGAGGGAAAGACTAGAGAGAACGCTACATAGGTCTAATCTCACACTCGGTAATGAATCAATAACTTATGCCACATTCCACTTATTGGACTGAACCTTCCGCCTTATTACAATACATATTACACAAAGATAGAAAGGCACTCCAAAGTGTTTCCCTGGAGCTTTTTGTAAACTTTGTCTTTTCCTACAATGCCTACTAGGAATAAAAGCCATTTTTTCTATTCCCATTTCCCTAGCTGGCTTTCTTATCAATTATATTCACATTCATTCCATTCAAAAAGATAAGAATGTAATCCAAATCTTGTTAGTTGAGTTAGTCGAGCTACTTCATCCCTACTTAAGAAGTACTCCCACTTTTCCCCACGTAAATCAATATTCCACTTGACCTTTCACACACGGAGGCCAAAGGCAAAAAAGAACTTCAAACCCTTCAAACTTCCACCACGGGCCGAGATCGACATACAACAAAACTTCCATAGGCGCAAAAGAGAGAGAAGGGAACGAAAAACTAAGGTAAAGCTTGATAAGTGGGGTCATCCGGTCAGATGGGAAATCCTTAGACCCTAAGGTAAATCAATCAATAGGGTCCAAAATCGATCTATTCTCTTTTGATATATGAATATGAAAAACCTTTCCTTTGTGGCTTACAAGATAGAGCTACTGCTGGCCCAGGCTCGTAAGGAATGAAACTAAGGGGCAATTAGCACTGAAAAGACAGAAAGAGAAAGCTATATCCCACAACCGAGAAAGGATTCACAAAAAGGGGAAGGGCTCCGCGTAACAAAAAGAACTGCTTTCTAACGCGTCAATTATTCCATTAACAACTACAAAGGACAGGAAACAATGATTTTGCATCGTTTAAGGCACCAAGAAACTACTAGTACTTGGCAACTTATGCTTCAAAACGACTTTCTTTCATTTTATCTATCTTGCTAGCATATGATAGAATTAAGTGACAACCAACTCTTTTTCTTTCTAATCTCACTGCCTTGCCTCTTACTTGTTCAATTGCTTGTTGACTTTAGTGACCCCTTTCTTTCCTTGTTGACTTTAGTGACCCTTCTTCTGTCTTTCCTATTTGATTGATGTCGGCATCCCTAAACTAGAAAGAATCGAATTTCATCCACCGAGCTTCATATGGAAGAGCGGAACCCAACGGCTTACTTTAATGCTCCAGACTCTTCACTTGTTTCACAAATAGGCACCGAACACCCCCTTATATACAAGTTAACAGGATACTTGCGATGAGAATGAATCAGTAGTGGAAAGATCTGATGCTTGATAAGAATAAGTCATAGTTAGTGAGTTTGTGTCAGCAGGATCAGAAGCTGGGTTCAGGGCAGAAGAGATTACTTGTGTTTCAGCGGGAAGTTATGTTCTTGTTGTTGGCGAAAGTTCCCTGAATGTATAGGTCGGGTGGGGTCGGTGAAGAAGAAATTCCTGATGATGCTAATGCAGGAATCTATCTCTTTTTGCCAGTCAATACTAGAGCATCTCTGCTAACAGAATTCGGTATACCTCAACCATTTCTCCAAGGTGCTGAAAGCCTGATTAAAGTATAGAGTTCCTGTTCCTGTGAGAGTAAGAGGCTATTAAGGCCGACTACACGGTTAAGTGGGCTGTAGCTCAAAGTAGAGAGATCCATGGGTTTACACAGCTTCCTTTAAGTCTGAGGTAGATAAGATGGCATTCAAGCAGGGTTCAGGGCTGCAAGCTATAAGTTTACAAGAGAAGAAAAGAAGCTTGAGCAGGAAAGTCGGCATCAACTACAGAATCCGGTGGGGAAGACAAGAAAAGAAGTGACTTGAGAGGAGAGAGATTGGCTAGTAGCAAGAGTAGAGGTCGGAAAGGGGTGGTTTTGTTTACTTACTTGTTAGGGGTCGGGAAGTTGTGCCTATTGCCTAGTTGCTTGGCCGGGCTTTCAGGGGTCACCCCTTTTATTGGATTTCTTTGGCGGGGTTCCTTCGACTTGCGTTTCGGGATTAACGGGACCCTTATTTACTCATACTCTTATTGGTGGGCGTCATCTTCTTTTTCTTATATGACTTTCTTTCTTGTTAGAGAGGTGAAACTGCCCAAGAACGCGCATCCACCAGATAAGCATATAGTTCGTTGTGATCCTAAAGTGAAAGTCGTTGGGCCCTTCGTTCGTAGTGGTCATTGTATAGTGCCCCAGACGTTCAAGCCCTCTTCTCTTCCCTATCCAAATGAATAGGAAATGCTACAACCCATTGTTGTTCTTTTGATGATGAACCACTCCGGTACAACAAACTAAAGTAACCTCTACGCTTCGTCCGCGGTGCGTATGGTCGATCGCCGGGGGGACCGTTTGTGTTAAGCATAGCATATTTGTGGGTTTTCTTCTTTTTGAGTGTCCTCTCCGCCGGCCTGCTTAGCGACAGAGCCATCTTCTTTGGGGTCAGTGAGGAGGACAGTACAATCCCCCACTCTGTCGGTTTCTTTCTTTACAACCTGATTCTACCCGGCCCGGTCCTATTTCAAACAACAAAAAGAAGCAAAGAATGTCAATCTTCGTAAAGGCAGCAAGGGGTGTCGCCTTCTTCTTTTTTATTGAGTCTTCTTTCTACTCTACTTTTTGTTAATCGAAACTCGCCTCACCTTAGTTTTTTTCAGTATGTCATTTTTCCGAATCTAGTTCTAAATACTGGACGGATCTTTCTC
The DNA here is from genome assembly GCF_036884655.1 of Musa acuminata AAA Group. Lineage (NCBI taxonomy): Eukaryota > Viridiplantae > Streptophyta > Magnoliopsida > Zingiberales > Musaceae > Musa > Musa acuminata. The sequence continues at coordinate 450,453 of NW_027021309.1, read as the reverse complement.
CGCTTCACAGAGGATCTATTATTCTAGATAGAGATAGACAGGAACTAAGTAATCAACACTTAATACCAAAGGCTGACTCCCATTTCTCTCTACTCTACTTATAAGACTATGCCATTTCTCTCTACTCTACTGACTCTATTCAGACTATGAAGGAATTCGTTCATAGAATGCTTTTTGATTGCACGACTTTTTGAAAACAACCGTACGCGAGCGTAGGAGATTGTAAAAAAGGAGACCCGTTTACCGATCGTTTGGTTTGGTGTGTCCTTAGTCGCCCCGGAGAAGCCATACCCTTAGGAAGCTTACCCAACTCATCGCTTAACTCCCAAGAAAGCTTACCCAACTCATTGCTTCACTCCCAAGAAAGGAAGACAACCCCCGTAAATCGTGCATAATTTCAGATCACATCTTTTCGCTTAATAATAGATACTTCTTGGTGTTTTCCGGAATTCCTACTTTGCCTTTGACCGATTGCCATGCCATTATTATTAGTAAGATGGACGGAAGAGTAAGAAGCCCGAATCATCAAACAATGAATGAATGAATGCAACGAAGCAAGCCAAGATCAATGGAGGGGCATCTAGTCAAATACCCACATTCTGGTTCCCAATCATTGATGAGCCTCCTCTACTACAGCAAAGAACTAAAGCAAGCACCTTATTTAATGAATGGGCAATCCTTGAGGCCTCGAGATTCGCTTATCCAAATCCTATTGATCCTAATTGGGTCCCCCCATGGAGAAGCCTATCGGAAAGATGGAGCGAGTTCAAAGCGGCAGCGACAGAATGTAAGGAGTTGTCGTCAGGAGTTTTGGGCTACCTGCTACACGGCTTGCTCCGCTCGTTCTGTTACTTGTTCATCTTGCGCAGAGGGAAGATAGGAGAAGATTGCTTGTTTCTTGATACCAGACTGTATACTTATGGAACTTTCCACTTCTTTAAGCGCATCTACCATACTATCTACTTTATTTGCCCATTTCGGTAGCGAGTTATTCCCTTTCTGAATTGCTTGCAACTGACTTTAGCCTTAGCCTTCTACCATTGACCGAAAAGCTGTTGAAATGCATATTCTCTTTTAGAACCATAGACCAGTTCCCAATACTGAGATGAAAAGCATCTTTCCTGTAGTGCGTCACATTGATTTATAGCATCCTTCCCTTCCAGTAGTGCGCCCTGCTAGCTAACCACTACATTTTGTATAAGTCCAGGTTTCTTCAGTTCTTGTTAAGTCTTAGAGATCAGAAGTCGAATAAAGAGAAGAAGATAGATTGGAAGCAGGGTATTGGTCTTCAGCAAGATAAGAGACTAAAGCAGAAGATAGTCCAGAATAAGGATCTGAAATAAGTTCGCAAGTCAGTAGCAAGAGGAGTTCATTACTAGGGAGTGGTAGCCAGAGTCAAGGCTTAAGTGCTTGTGTGAAGCAAGTAGTCAATAGAGAGAAAAGAAGCTTCCATTTGAATTCTTTGAGGCTTTCATAGGGCACACGCGGAGGAGAGGCGAGGAAGACAATAAGTGACTTGAGAGTAGAGTTATAAGAAAACCAATGGACTGGGTATCCGGGTTTCCGTTTGAAAGTCATAGACAAGCCCTTTGCCCAACCCGCCAAGCAGACTTCACTTGGGTAGGCTGGTTTACTCACTTTGTGGGCAGGTTTACTTACTAGTTGGATTCGCCAGTCCTGTTTGGTCGTGTAACATCTATTGGGGAGGAAAGATAGGAGACATACATGCGGGTAGTTGTTGAAGTCAGTTACTAGTTCTTAAGTAAGGAGTTATGAGTTAGAAGTCTGTTACTAGGCTAGGAAGGCAGTGAGTTTGAGTCTAGGAGCCCGGAGCCATAACTTTATTTGTAGCCAGCTGGGTCGACAGGGGAAGGAACCATCAAGCCGGGTCTTTTGGAGCTATTATTTCTTCTGCTCCGACCCGAACTCTCAGACTAGAGATCTTAGTCCAATAACCTACCTTGCTGAAACAAACTTACTTAAAACACTTAGGCTTTGGTGAATTCGCTAATGCACTGGTTCTTACGAAGCGGCTATCGCACCCCGAAACTCAACTAACTCGACTATTGTTTCTGGAACGTAAAAACAATACTCTTTTCTTTCTACACAATGCTAAGCCTGTACTACTATCTTATGTCCTTCCTGAACCCAGCTTTCCAGGTAATAAGAGTTGACTAACGGAATGAAACTCATTCACACCCCGCTCTTCAGCAGATAAGCATTCTTTTCTGTCTTCAAATTCACATAGGATTCGAGTAGAGACCTTGAAGTAAATCATTTGATCCATCTCTTGTGCATTGATCACCTGATATAGATTGATGTAAATACACTGCATCCCTTGCCGACCTGACCTATACTTTCAGCTCTGAACCGGCAAACAAAGAATTCTGAATTTACACTTAACAGATGCTATATAATATAGGGATTGAACACGCTAACCTCCATTCTGAATTTCACACTGACTTCACTTACTAGGGCATATACTATGAAATCTATTATCAAACCCTTTCAAATAAATACTCAATCTCATCTCTTATAGTGCGGAAATCTCTTATCAAACTCTTTCAAATAAATACTCAATCTCATCTCTTATAGTGCTAAGAGGAAAACAGTAAAAACATTAATGAATTATCTTGCACCTGGATCTGGATTAGAAGCATCAGTAGGATAATTAGTAGTGTTAGTTCCCCACGAAGAAAGAACTATAGATATTACAAGAAAGAACTATAGATCATGTAAGCTGGAAATCACTAATCAGTAACTTTATTATGTATGTGCCCATATGGGAAACAAGACTAGATGAATGTATAGCCATCGAAGCTCAATCAGACAGGACAGATAGAGTAGAGAAACACGGAAAAACGAAGGGCGAAAACACGGTATGTATTTCTTATCCTTACAGAGCGGTACCTGTACTCAAAGAGAAGAGAAGTGCACATCTTATATAAGGACATTAAAACACGCTCCTAACATCTTACATAAACTCACTCCTATTACAACATATCCGCGATCTTACATAAACTCACTCCTATTACAACATATCTGATTGGGTGCCGAGCCGACATGTAGTATTAGATTAAGTAAGGGTACCCTTCCGTTCTCCTATATGAGATTTCGTAGTTCAGAGCGGGATCGGTCTTCCTAGTAAAGTCCCGGGTTGCAAGTCCTTTCTTCGTCGACTATAACATAATGTGTTAGTAGTTGAACTAATCAATAATGAACATCTCTGGAACAACATTATCACAATGTCACAAAACTTATTGTGCTATCTTCTCTTCTTCGGCGCGGTGGTACTGAATACTAGTATCTTTGGGTGCGAGTGCGGATGCAGTTCCCGATGAAGAAAGGAATCCCCCGGAGAGCTACCTTACGCCGAAAACTGGGCTTGGAATTCTGATTGATGCCTTAGTCCACTCCGAAATAGAAATCTACTAATACAGGAAAAAGATATGCTCTTTCACTCTAACAGTCTGTTTCTAAGTTACTATAGATAGGGATGGTAGACAAAACTTCCCAGAAGGGAAAGCGCTTCTTACACAAGATAGGATTCCACTCAGGGCACACTTGTTAGCTACAGTTCCCATCTGTGTTGTAAAGAACTATAAACTCGCTAACCTTAGCAACTACACTTCAACACGTACTTGATTCGAGCAGACTCATTCACACCAGAATTAGGACTTGTTCCGGACTGTTACTAACTAAGTGATAACTCGTTCTTGAATTCCGCCTCTTGTTTATTTAGTAGTTTATCTGCCTCTTGCTTATTTAGTAGTTTAGTAGATTCTTCTACGAACCTCAACTTAAAGTAAGTAAGTAGATGTATTCTTAACAGAGGTAGGCACGGGAAGTTATTGGACTGAGCCAGAGGTAGATGAGAGTCAAGTTCAAGCTCTAAAATAATGGAAAGGGAGTTGACAATTTCAATGAATGAGTTGCGCCAGAGCAGAGGAACTTATTAAACACTGCCTTTGTAGTAGTTGATTGGCGGGTAGGGGAGAAGGAGGTAAATACTTATGCTATGTGTTTTGGAGAAATAACTGTCTTTGTAGCCTGAACTAGATGGAGAGTGCTTTCCGAGGTTGCTTGGCGCTTAGTTGCTTGGTCTAACTATGTTGTTTGTCCGTTGCTTGCCGAATCTCTTCCCTCGGGGTCAGGTCCACAACTCCCGCTTTGTCTTGCAAAACTCAATCAAAGAGAAATGGCACTTTGTGAACTGATGTGATATAAAAGTAGGGGAATTGAAGAGCATTGCAACATTGACACTCTCTTCCTTCCTGTTTCAGAATGAGATCTATCTGTTCCCCTTAACGTTGTTGCCGAGGAAAACGGTGAAGCTAATGGAACTGAAAACAACATATCCAAGAGTTAACCCAACCCGGAACAAGATCAGTTGTCGGTTCGGTTCCTAAAGTGGTGTTCGAGTGTTGTCTGCTGCAAGTATAAAGTATCAAAGAGAGGTTTTCTTGGTTATACGCGGGGCTAGTGTTGTCGACGAGAGGTCCAAGTTCTTAGTTCGCCCTTTCTTGTTTATTTGTTTGCGCTTATTCCTATGCTTTCCGTCTTTCCCGCTTACCCTCTCTCTCCTTTACCGCCTGATTGAAATCAATTACATAATCTAATGATATGTTAGGCAGTTTGTTTACTTACTTTTCTATATTATGCTAGATGAGCCCTTTCTTGTTGAGAAAGCCTTTAGTCAGTATAGTTATGGTCAGAATCCATTCCTTATGAAGCCTTAGCGGTTCGAGTCAAGTCTAGGTTAGAAGATATTTTGGAATGCCCAACGGAATATCCAAAGTAAGCATATGGAGCAGATGAGGAAGCAGCGCTAAGAGCAGCAGGAAAGAGTAGGTAATGAAGGCAGAGGCACGTGTTGGCCATAGCACTAGTCCTAGGTTGACCGAAACAAGTGGGAGGATTTATGGCTTCATTCCCCTTATCTTTCTCAACAGGTTTGCTCAAAGCTCTGTCTTTCTATATGGATGAAAAAGGATTGCTTCCAACAGACGAAGAAAGCAGAAGCGGCCCAGCCCAAACAAGCACCACTCGACGAGGGGTGGAGTTAAAGTGCTTCAGCAGCTAGTGCATCTGAATCCTTATCTTCAACAATGACTTGTTAACTCTCCGTCCATTGAGCAAGTAAGTCAACTACCCTCGCATCAAAGCCGATACTCGATTCTTTCCCTGAACAGCTAGCCAGTACTTTCCAACATACTATAAGGGCCCGAGTGGAATCATATATAAAGAGAAGATCTTTCATTTAGTATGGGCCGAGCAAGGCTTTCAGCACCTTCTTTTTCTGGTCGAATAGAGATAGCACTGGGTAGGCGAGAGGGAGGTTAGAGTGCTTGTGTTGTCTCCAAGATCCGTTATTGGCAGAGAGGTAATTGTGTCGGTAAGAGAATCTGTGTCAAAGTCTCCAGAAGCCCAGGATCATGCTCAAGATAGAATAGAATAGAAGAGAATATAGCTATTTTCCAATGCTTAGCTTAGCCCACTACACGGTTTAAAGGAGTAGCGGTTTCAAGGAGTAGCGTCGACCCGGACTCAATTGCTAGAATGTTCCCTTTTACTGCAGAACTCCCTTAACTATTACCTTATTCCTTTTTGAGGAGAGGATAGACACTGAATAGAGTTCCCGTTCTTTAACGTGGAGTGGGTTGGATAGAGTTCTTTGCCCTCTTAGACAGAGGCATAATACGAGTTAGTTCCCGAAAACAGGACTTGTTTCCAAAGTTCGAATTCAATCAGTAAGTAAGAGTTGAACAATCAGTAAGTAAGAGTTGAACTAAGTAGTCAAAGAATGGAGTTATAGGTCAGCAGCCAGTATAGAAGCTAGTTCAAAGCCAAGGGTTGAGAGTTAGAGTTTCAGACCTTTAGTAAAGCTCCTGTTCGAGTTATAGTCTTCAGACCGGATATCAGTTGGCAGTAGGAGATCAGTTGGAGAGTAAGGGTGGGACCGCTGCTTTGTATATTACTAAGGAGTTCTAAATGAATGATTTGTTGATCGATCGAAAGCAAGCAGAAAGAAAGGTTTTTGTTGACGACACTCCTGTGCTTGTCTCGTTGCTTGTCTAGTGCTTGGCCCAGTACAGACTAAGTATACCCACAGTAGCAAAAAACATAGGTGAACTTAGAATCTCTATATATAGGATTACTGCTAACAAGACTGAAGCAAGTGTGATAGTAAGACTTCGACCAATGCCACTCAGAATCAAACTAGTAAGTGTAAGGCTATGAAGTGATAATTCAACCAGTCAGTAGCAGCCTTAAAGCACCAAGTAGTAGAGTAGTGAAATCAGTATTAGCAGCTATCGGGTAAGTTTCAGTTCTTGTTTAAGAAGCAGTGCTTGTTAAGTAGAACAAAGAGAAGAGAGAGATTGTTCAGTTCGAGAATCAGTATAAAGTGGCTCTTTCTAGTTTCATAGTCTGCTGGAGGTAGAGGTTCGAGTGTTGCAGTATCGTTGCAGTCTCGTGGATCTCCCCGCCCGGTGGAGCTTGATTATGATGGCGTGCTTCTTCCTTCTGAAGCGAGGTGTACTTCCTCAGGTCTCAGTTAGTGAGCCCTAGCATAGAAGGAAGGGGTCATATTCCTATCTGATATATAGATATTGATACTGCCTACCTTATATATAGATATTGATACAGATACTTGGCGCTCTCAATTGGTTTCATCTGTTCGTGTAGGCGATGAAGAATGTCCTAATTCTCTTCCCTGTTCGAGTTAGAAGTCACTCTTGTCTGCTTGCCTACTTTTCTTCTTGTATGCTTGGCGAGCGAGGAAGCTATAAGTACGGAAGTCCTGAATTCACCTATATTAGAGATGAGTTACACTAGTATATGTACCTTCTTTGGAGCAAGTAGTAGAGTAGAGTAGTTGAAAAGGCTAGTAGTAGAGTAGTTGAAAACCAATTACTTAAGGGCACAGGACAAAGAAAGATCTTCCGAACACTAAACTCAGAATGAAACCAGTCCCAACTGAACCTTTCCACTAGTAACTCTAGGAATGAAGCCACTACTTTTGATACTTTAACCAAGAATCAGAACAGGACTACCATACCAGGGGCAGGCAACTACTGTATATAGGCTTCAACAACAGATTTAGAGTCACCAACAAGCACCGGCAACTACTACCTAGATTATACTCTAACAAGAACAGGAGCAGTACTACAGTAAACTAGGGATTCAACTCAGAATTCAACTCACCCGAACTAACTCGATCCTACTGGCCTACCTCGCCTCAAAACCAGTACTTTATTCTCTTCTTTTTGAAGAGGTTCATTCTTCATATGAGACTAACCGGTCTTCTTCTCTGATAACTACTATACTATATAACTCTTGTGGTCTTAACTCCGAGTCCACCAAGTAACAGCTAAGGCAGGAACACTAATTCATAAATGCATTCTTACTGACTTCTGAAACTCCCGACCCGAACTAACTCTATCTGACTTGCAGACCTCTGTTATTGATTACTTTACTAGCTTCCTCTGCTCTGTCAACGAATTCTGATTTGGAATAGGCAATAGGCACCCCGAGAGTAATCCGCCGCACCTAGAGACGATACCTAGGCACCCAGAGAGACGAGAGTCATCCGAAGCACAGCACCCCGAGTTTCATCCATCCGTTCTCCTATATAAATAAAATATATCATTTAGTATAATTTCCCCTACTGTTTATCTACTGTGTTGGTATAGACAAGATGAAACGACTTTTCTACTTATTTTGTGATTTTGTGTCTTGGCTGTTCTTTCTAATTTCTTTGATTCCAATATTGGTGTCTTGGCTCTTACCGATGAGTTCACCTCGGCCCCACAAAGTCAGTAAACTAAGTAAGTAAACTAAGTAAGTAAACTAAGTAAGTAAACTAGCCTAAGCCTAGCCTAACTAGCAACTCCGACCCGAGCAATAAGTCAATCAGTATAGTATTCTAGTTTGCGAGGCGGTCAATTCTAGTGCCTCGACTGCTGACTCTTCAGAAACATACCCCCTTGCATCTGCTTGGCCTTGGACTCCTTAGTTCCATTCTTTGTTGCGAGGGAGAGGTCAAAGGAGTAATTCCAGAATCTAGTTGACTTACGTAGTTCTCATGGGGTTCAGTCCGCTGCCCCTATTCCAGAGATAAGTATAAGAGGCAAAAGAGCTAGTCACTCACTACTAGAGTTTACCACCCGGTGGCGACGAAGCCTGCACAGTCAGTTTCCTCAGCTCGAGCTAGGTAAGTCCGGATAGGTGGCAAGCAGGTATCTAGGGCTAAATAGTTTCTCCCCTGCTCCTACTGAAGAATGGAATTGCAGAAAAGAGACTATGGTTGGTTCAGAGAAGAGCACTGGAATTCTTAGTTCACTTAGACTTGGCAGCAATGAAAGGTAGAGTTCGGTCACTCACTAGATAATTAGCCGATGGGGCAACAACAGGACAAAGATCTGCAAGCAAGGGGTCTTTCAAGGGAAGCGGGAAGTTCTGAGTCTTGGCTTTGAAGCGGGGAAGGACAGAAAGAAAGTATAGTTATTCTTCTATTCCAATGAAGCCTCTGATCCAGCTCCTCCACCGTAGTAAACTAATTATAAGTAGTCAAAGAATTCAGATAGTAGTAGTATACGAGTAGTAAAGTTGAATCCAAACCGAGTAGGAGTCGCGTAAGGGAAGGGCGGATTTCCTAGTTGCTTGGCCCGTTGCTTGGCCTCTCCTCTGATCCTGCTCCTAGCGGTAAGTAAACTATAGGGTTCATCAAATGAAAAGACATGGGATAACGAGTAAGGTTTTAGGGCAGTATATGCAGACTCACCAGTGGGGCAAGCTACGAGAAAGTGCTTTCATACTAGTGTTGGGCCAGTAGTTATAGACCAGTATACTTCGTGACTTGTTTCAGTCTGATTAGGCATTAGTCAATTCTTGGTTTACATTAGTTCAATTCTGTCTTCTGCTAGAGGTGAAGTCTTGCTAAGCACTAGTTCAGTCTACAGATATTCTTAGGCACATACCCTATGATATTAGTCTTATAGCTCATCATATCTAAGAGTTAGAGCCGGGGTAAGTAAATGAAACAAGTAAATATCAGAATTCAAACAAGGGTAGTAAGAGCGAGGAGTATGGTTTCGGGTTGTTTGGGCAAGTATTAAGTCTAAGTTCCGAGTTTCAGTATTGTTAGCAGTGATTGTATTCTACTATTCTGATTTGATATCCCTATTGGAGTAAGTAAGCCTCTCGGGCAGTAGTCAAAGAGTTAAACCGGGGCAAGTAAGGATCTGGATGCCGAGTTCAATTCCAACAAGTAGTAGCCATCGTCAGCTGCCCTTGTTTCGAGTTGGATCTCTTATTGCTACTTTGAGTCTTCTTTTACAGCGTTTCAGGCTGATAGTTGCGATTTCCAAAGTGATAGCATTTCCAGGAGATCGGTGTACCCGTGTACTCAGCATTCGCTGACCAACTATGAAAGAAAGGGTTGGTTTTTCTGCTACATGCTTGCAAATCCACTAGTACCAGCAGTTTTCTCTTATCCTCTTTCTTATACTTGGCACCGGCTCCTTCTATTAGGCGTTCCCTTTAGTCACAATACTATTTAATTGCCTTTGGGTTTACAGTTAGCTAAGGTGCTTGAATTCGTCTTTCGTAGGGTACATTAACCTCGTGGCTATTGCTGCTTGTACTGACACCAGAATCGACGGCACATTCCACTCCCTTAGCACATGGCATACCCTATAAAAGAGAATGGAGTCTAAGAAGCTACTAGGTGGGCAAGAAAGAGGTTCCATTCTGCTCCCGCTCCTGCTTATCCTAATTCTTATACAGCTACAACTAATTCTTTAATAGTGGGATTCGTGTTGGGCTTCCCTATTTACTCTCGCCATTAACTTAAGGGCAACTTCTTCTCTTTCAACTGAGTATGCGCCTGATCAAGCTTATGAGCGGAGGAGGTCAATTCTGAATTCATAGTCAAATTCCTACTTCAGAGTGGAGATTGCTAGGTTTGTGACTCTATCTCTTTATGCCCTAGATGACATCCCTTTGTGACTCTATCTCTTAATGCCCTAGATGACATCCCTTTAGTTTCATTATTCTGTATTATAGTTTCATTCCTTTCATGAAGACCTGATTGTGAGTGGTCTGGTTCTTTCTAGGAAGAGAGTTTACGGTGTTATCGATTCAGAGATTGAGTTTCAAGATCTAGATCATCAGCAGTATCAAGTAAGTAAGCAGCAAGCGATAAGGGAGTTGTTGACTCGGTGTCTGTAAAGGAACAAACCCAGGATACAGGACTCCTGAAGAAAGGACTTGTACAGGGTTTGATGCGGGGAAGTGGAGAATTGCCTGTTCCAGTGAAAAAGTAAGGTGTTTGCAGTTCTTAAAGAGAAGTAAAGTCTAGGTCGAGCTAGTTGCATTATGAGTCTTTTACTGACTAGTTGAATTCTGTTACTACCCCAGAAGTAGGAGTTAAGTACTTTTCTAACTGCTTCCTTTCACTCATAAGTGAGATAATTTCATATCCATCTGAGGTGTTGTAGACGAGCGCATCCAGTATAAGACGATTGGGAGTTATAGGCTGAAACACTTGATTGAGAGTCCTTTCCGACTTACAATTGAGCACCCGGCTTCTTCTCCAGCTCCTGTTCGAGTGAGAGTTTAAGACCGGGCAGGGAATCAATGGGAGTGGTAAGTTTCAAGAGCAAGATCAGAGGGATAGTTGACTCCGGTATCGGATAAGAATTATGGTATTGTTGCCATTGCAGAGTTAGAGGAGCCGAATGAAGGTCCAGTCGCCAGCTGCTTGTTGAATACCTTGTTTCATCCCTGTAGTCCCGGTAGTCCAGGTAAAGTTGAAGTTTCATCCCAAACTCGTAGTTTCGTAGTTTCATCAGTAGCTGTCCATCAATCAGAAGAGGGTTTCCTCGGTGCCCTTAAGTAAAGTGAGGAGAGAGAGGCAAGCTAGTCCAGAGTAGAGGTCGGGGTTCACTCATCGGTAAGAGATTGTCCTAAGTAGTAAAAGAATGAATATAGTTCCCCATCTGCCGCATCTAGTAGTAGCTTGGCTGTTTCCCTTATATTAAGTCGGTATCGGAGCCATAGGTCATAGGTATAGGTGTATAGGGAAGGAAATCAAGAAATGTGGAATCAGTATTTGTAGTTGTAGCTAGAGGAGAGGCAAGAGAGCCTGTTCAGGAGGTGGGCAAGGGATCCACCAAGGGAAGAAATAGAACCGTAGTGCTAGTCTAGTCAAGTTGACAGAGCCATAGTTTAGGTCGGGTTGGTTAAGAGCAAGATCCGAGGAGAGGGAATAGAAGCAGTATGAGTTAGTCTCTTGAGCACCTGGGTGACTTTCATCTTATATAGAAGCCTCATCCACTCTTTGTTGAATTAGTTTAAGCCAGCGGACTCTTCTCTTTGAATTGAATATCTCCTTCTTGTGGCGAAATACAGACTAGTTGGGCCTGGGCCTGGCAATACTGCTCGAATAGAACCTAGCTCATTCTCTGGTAACTACCCAAGTGCTCCTGCCTTAAAGAATAGGGTGGACTTACCACAACTCTGATAAGACTTAGAATACTAGTCAAATCATTCCACTATCAACTCGTGTGAACGGGCTTTACAAGACTTATGGAGCTGGGCGGATTCAATAAGTCTAGGCGGATATATAAGTTGTTTGATACCTTCTGTAGTAGCGGCGGTGAACTTGCCTAGTTGCGGTGAAGCTGTTTCAAGATCCGAATAAAGATCATAAGCAATTAATGCAGCTGTAGATTCAAAGTAAGGAAAGGAAGCAAGAACAAGTACTAACGGTGTTTTTTAGCTTAGAGTTTGTATTGAGTCTTTACTTAATTCTATTCTAATTATAGGTAATTCTATGAGGTTCTTCTCTATTTTCTTCTTTTTAGCAGTAGCAATATCTTATATGTGTGTATTGGATCTGCTTGTTAACTGAAATATTAGTACCTTGTCTTTGAGCGTCAGTCATAACGAAATAAACACTGTACGGAGAGTCAAAGATGGCACTATATGAGACACAAGCACTGTACGGAGAGTCTAAGAATTCTAACCTATGATATTAGCACAGTACGAGATGAGCATCACTGTATGATGTGAGCGCACAGTAAACGATTAGCACTGTACCGAGCTGTACACGATTATCACTGTACCTTGATGGGCACTATACCCGATGGAGTAGTAATTAACCTCGTCAAGCAACGTCAGCGGGTGAACACGATTAGAATTAGTGGAATCCTTAATCGTACCTACATCTGGCTTCCTAAACTCAGCATACCTAAATCTGGATGAGCCCTAACTGTATTTGTTTACAGAGCAAGAGGTATAGTAATTCTAAGGAAGTAACACATACTGTACTGGGTTGGATGAGCCTTAAATGAAATGGGTCAGTTATGAAAGTGTAGTTCAATAAATAAGTAAATGGGGGGCCAAGTCACTTCAGTTTACAAGTAGTAGTCCCAGGTGAGGGTAGAAAGGGTGTTTACAGCCGGATACAGCTTACTTACTTGATACTGCCTCCACTGCCTCTGCTTTAGTTGTTGCTTGGGTGGCTTGCCCCTGTTCTTGTTTCAACCCCTGGTAAAGTAGCTCTGAAAGTAGCTCTAGGAAGGAGATTAGGCTTCAAGTGTAGTTATGGTCGCTGAACTTGAATGCTTGTTTCAAGTCATGCTTGGTGCTAATGTTGCTAAGGTAGCTAAGGGGGCTAAGGTAGCTAATGTTGCTAATGTTGCTAAGGGGGCTAAGGTTTCTAAGGTAGCTAAGGGGGCTAAGGTAGTTAAGGTCTAGTAGCTAGTCTCCGATGTCTAGTAGCTAGTCTCCGATGTCTAGTAGTTACTAATGGGACTTGCTTGAGACTGTTACTATATACTTTGTTGAGCGGGTCTGAAAGGTAAGTTGAGTTTGGTGCTTACGCTCTAGTCAAGTTACTAGGCTCGGGTATGCTTAAGTGCTTGTGTTAAGCAAGTAGTCAATAGATAAGTTGTTGTTAATTAATCAAGAAAAAGCCATAGAAATTCTATCTGTTATTATTAAGAATTGAGTTTAGAAAGATAGAAGCAACAGGGTCGGGGTTCACACTTATAAGAGTTAGGGTCGGGTGCCCCAACAAAGGATTTATAGTAGTTGCTTGGCGAAACCCATTCAATGGCAATCCGGGAAGCGGACGAAGAGCTAAAGATAGCAAGCCCGTCCCCGGAGTAGATGTTTTGAAGATGCTTGGCTTCCATTGCTGATACTGGTTATCCTTGCATTGCATCACACCTACGTACTTTATCATCTGGCGGGACAGCTACTTAATGAAGGCTACGGTTCCCAAAAAGAAGCAAAGAAAGACTACATGTATAGACTAGAATCAAATAGAGAATCCTAGCAGCCAAAAGAGCTCAGCAAATTGATCCCCATCTTCACCTCAGGACCCGTCAGGTCCAGCTAGAGGAGTGGGCTAGGCAACATTCCCTTTTTGAGAGCGCAGCCTATTTCCGAAATTCTTTCCACTGTTGGTTACTATAACCAGTAATGACTGTTGGTTACTATATATTATATATTGAATAAGAAATCTAAATAACTCTTCGATATGTGATTTTCTTGTTATTTGAATCTATATATATTGTTGCTTAATTATCTTATTGACTGAACAAGTGAGTGTTACTTAATTATCTTATTGACTGAACAAGTGAGTAACCTTGGGACTGACTCAAAGATGGATAGCATTTATGCGAATGCGCCGCTCTTCTTTCCTGATCTCAGGTACTTTGTCGATCTTTAGATCATGCATTCTCGCGAATCAAAGAACTACTAAAGGAAGATCTAGGGGGTCCTGGCCCAGTGATTTATATATGCTTCTCCCGCCGAAGCGGAAATGGAAGGGCTCGATTGAAATCGAAGTGAAAGAAACCATGTAAGTCATAGTTGCTTCTTGCTACTCTCTATCCGTATATCTAGTCTCTCATGAATCAGAGCATTTCATTCTAGGTCATTGTCTCTCGCGTGGAGGAAGAGCGGTAGCCAGATTCCTTTCTATAGCTATCCAGCAATTCCAGATGGGCACCTTACATAGTTTGGCTTATTAACTTCCGGGCCTTACCAATAGGCACCTCAATATACTTACTCAATTAGTTCTTGTAAACTACTTCCCTTTACCTATCTTTCTTTCTTTCTTCTTTACAACTACTTCCCTTTACCTATCTTTCTTTCTTTCTTCTTTACAACTACTTCCCTTTACCTATCTTTCTTTCTTCTTTACAACTACTTCCCTTTACCTATAATTGAGTCAGAAGCGGGGTAGAGGAATTGGTCTACTCTAAAGGCTCATGACCTGAAGACGGAATTAGTATAGTCGCCTGCCTGTCCCCGCCTAATCACGTCAGATACTTGATATAGTCCTGCTCGTGACGGAGCTCCATCAAGTTTGCTTCATGCGGTCGGGTGCCTCACTTGATGGCGGGATGCTTACTTTCTAGACTAGGCTGGAGTAATAAGGAGGATAGCTTTGAGTTTCTAACTTCAACGTTAGTAGGGGAACCTCCTATTCTGTCTTGATGACCTGCCGAAGTGCCGTCGTAACCAGTGGTTGATCTCACCAATCAGCTACCTGGTGGTCTGGTTAATTACCCAAATTCAGAGATCGGCCTTCTGTTCTTTGATTAGTTAGAGTGTTATGACATCAGAGCGAGTGAGTCTGACAACAGGTAAGCTTTTTAGTGCGCGATCAACAGCTCTCTCTTAAGCTTACTTTCTCACAACTATAGTGCCCCTACAAATCTCTATAGGGACCACCTTAGTTTACTGAAGCTATGTAAGTGGATAGGGACCACCTTAGTTTACTGAAGCTATGTCAGTTTCATTGGCCTGTGGTTACTAGATGCTGGGAATAACTAAATAAATAATAGGCAATGAGCACTAAATGTCAATAACAGAATTTGCTCATTATTCGTTATTTCCGGGTCTTTTCGTTGCATTCACTTACAACAAGAAACAACCACCAGCGTTTGGTGCAGCACTTTCCTTTTTTTGCATTCTGATTCCTTTCCTTGGTCTTTCGTTCTGTCATATTCCTAATAACTTATCCAATTACAATGTCTTAACCGCTAATGCACCTTTCTTTTATCAAATCTCAGGGACATGGTCTAATCATGAGGGTAGTATTTTATCATGGTGTTGGATCCCAAGTTTTTATGGATTCCTTCTTAGTTACCGGGCCAAAAGCCATAATGTCTCAAAACTCAGAGGCAATAGATACACCTTTCTTTTCTCCTTTGTCTCGAACTTTTTGAATAACTCCATTCTATCTCTCCAACTCAAAAGTAGGGCAGCAGCGCCCCAGTTGTACACTCCCTTCGTTCAACGGGATTCTTCACTTAGTTCGCGAAGGAACCGGACGGAAGCCATAATCAACGTAGACCCAGGGCTTTTAAATGCGCCGTACTACCCGCAAATGAGCTTTGCAGTTCTGGACGCTGGGCGCTCCCTTGGTTTGCGAGAAGTCAGAAGGATCAATCTTTTGTTGCATCTGGCACGAGAAGCCAAAGATAGAGCTGAGTCCCTCGATGAACAGCGGATTTCCGGAGCTCTTGGCATTGCTTTGTTTTTCTCTCCTTTCCTATCAGCGAGTTCCGATCCTTTTGTTCGAAATGTCTTCGTTTGTACCGAACCGCTTGCAGAATCAAATCCTGTTTCACAAGATCCTATATCAGCTATACATCCTCCTTTTATATATGCCGGAGACGTCGCCAGTGCTATAGGCTTTAGCTTATGTAGATCCAAAATGCGGAATGGGATTGTTGCACTCCACTCGCCGCCAATGCTTAAGGATGCCGCCGAAAAGAATGGAACGCTGCTTCGCTCTGCAGGATGCGTCGGATCCCATATAATCAGCTCGCTCTTAACCCGGTCATTCCAACATTTTGTGGGCGGTGCACCTGCTCCATTGTTGCGTAGAAATAGAAGCCTGCTCATGCAGCTTCGGTTCGGCTTCTCTTCGCTCTGGACAGGAGCGCTAATGGACACGGGGAGGGAGCTGGCGAAGCGTGTCGTTCATAATGGAATAAATCAAGATACTACTACTAGTTTCACCGCCGGCGCAAACACAGTGGTCTCTGACCAGGACCAGGAACCAATTCACATTTGGATCTTGACATGTCGGTTGTTTTTAACCGTAGGCATCTCGCCAGGAAGTTGGTGGGCTCATCATGAATTAGGTCGGGGTGGCTGGTGGTTTCGGGATCCCGTAGAAAATGCGTCTTTTATGCCTCGGGTATTAGCCACAGCTTGTATTCATTCAGTAATTCTTCCGCGTCTTCATTCTTTTACCTCGCTTTTGAATATTTTGACTCTTCCATGCTGTGTCTTAGGAACCTCTTCAATACGGTCCGGATTGCTAGCTCCCGTTCATAGTTCTGCTACAGACGATACACGAGGAATATTTTTATGGCGGTTCTTCCTTTTTATTACTGGCATATCTATGATTCTTTTTTACCAGATGAAGCAGCAGGCATCGGTCCATATAACCCATAAAAAAGAGATGGTTGTGGCGCGAAGTACTCTTGTGCACCTACTACACTCGGCTCCCGCCCCCTTATGGTATGGAATCATTTCGCCAGCTAACCACAGCATCAAAGAAAAACACTGGGTTTTGAAGCGCCACCAATGACGGATTTCGTACCGTCCATAGCGCTTCGGAAGTCACTCTTAGGCGTAGAGCAGTCCACAACGGAAGCCTAGCCTTTGAGCTCCAATCTTATTTAGAACTTCGGAAGATGGTCAAGGTAGCTTGCTCTGCACTAGATGCGCATGTAGTCTATAGGAGCAGTCTTGTCGGGAGCAAAGTAGCAACGCCAAGAAGGTTGCAAACGCTAGCAAGTAGTCCAGTAGCAAGAAAGCTAGCAGCAGCTTGGTCTTAAAGAAAGCTAGCAGCAGCTCTTGGTCTTACTGGCTTTGAAGCAAAAGAAGGATCTGCTGAAGCAAAAGAAAGAAAAGTAGATCTCGGTTAATATAGATCGAGTTATTGCCAAGTCCTGTCTTCGTAGATGCTTTCGGCGGTAGCGAGTTCAAAAAGGGGCCGCTAGAGTTCCCATTATTACAATAGATGTTTTCAGCGGTCCAATCAGTCAATATCTCGAGCAAGAAGCAAGCAGCACAGAAAGCAGAGTAGTCCATCAGTCTATGAGGTTTTCCAACAGCAACAAGAACATAGGCAGGAGAGATTCCAGTTCTTGTCAAAGGATCATTTCTTACCTAGTAGCGACCAATTGCAAGAGGGCTATGTTTTCACCCACAGAGCAACAGTCAAGCATTCAATCATTCTGCTAAGAGTGGAGTATGGCCACTACAATTGAGTTCTGGTGATTCAGATGGCATTACTCTGAACTAAAGACTTGCTCGTGGCATTAAACTAAACACCTTCCTTCGCTTAGACCTTTTCGTTTCATATTTATACGCTTAACTCCCTTTTGTGCTGTTAACCTTATTCTTATTACACATTAGATAGGTAGGTAGGTAGACGACACCAGTATCTTTTTTCGCGTCTGCTTTCTCCGTCAGTTGGCATTGAGTGCTAGACCACCTTTTCTGTTTACCCTTACTCTGAGTGGTTAGAGGATTAGCTGCAACCCTATTATCTTCTACTGAGTGGTTAGAGGATAAGGAGCCAACCTATTCTCTTCTATGAATTACTACCTCTATATCAATAAAGGAAAACTCCAAATGACAATCTATTCTATTGTCATTCACAAATTACTGAGTACGAAGGCACATCTAGGCCGTCGGGTAGCTGCTCACCATTTCAACAAAGTCTATATATGTGGTTCTAGAAATGGAATTGCTATTCTCGATTCAGACAAGACACTGATTTGTTTACGAAATGCTTTGAATTTCATAGGATCTCTCATTCGTCAAAAAGGCCGTTCCTTCCTTTTAAAGACACAGAATAATCATATCTCATATATAATGGAAGAAATGGCGAGCTGTATCAATGATTCTCAATGTCGGATCGGGGCTTTTTTCACCCATTCTTGTTCCAGTCCCACTAAAATACGTTCGAGAAAGAATAAGATCAATTTAGGTTCGAACCAACAACCTGATTGTGTCGTTATTCTGGATCCAGAGAGAAAGTGTTCGGTCATACAGGAAGCTGATCGATCACAAATACCTATAGCATCCTTAGTGTTTTCTACGATCCCTTTGATATCCTATAAAAGAATCACTTATCCCATTCCAGCGAATGATCCTATACAGTTCATATATCTATTTTGTCATTCGATCACGAAAACAGTTATTCTTGAACGGGGAAGAATCGTTGCGATTCCAGAGAATCAATCCAACCGTGTAATAGCTGTGTTATAGAATTTCTGAATAACCTCCGGACAGAGAAAGGATCATGGCGAATCATCTCTTTAGGTCGTAGATACTATACTAAAGACACTTCTCGGATAAAGCGTTACAAAGGCAGGTGCTTGGTCCCTCAAACTAGGTGTTATGCGGCTACAACCATGGCTATTTCAATCCTTTCACTCCACAGACCACTCGGGTTTTTCTTATGGAAGTTGGGAATATTCGCATCCACGTATCTTTACGGACATTGGAAGAGGAATTGGCACGCCTCTCCTAATCGATAGGGCCACTTTTGAAGGTCACTATGGTCACTTTGCGAGAGTCCTCTTAGGTATTAGTTTCTCATCCCCTACCACCATTTATAGAATCGGTCATTCTCTGGGTTTTCCATCTCGCCTACTACAATAGAATATTCCACCCTATTTCTGTACTTTTACAATAGAATATTCCACCCTATTTCTGTACTTTGTCTTCTTCTATCGGGCATACCCCGGCCGAGCACTCAGCGTCAAAAGATCCATTCGACTTGCAAGGGAACCAAACAAGCAAACAAGCAACATCCTAATGACCGCCAAGGGCCAAGCTTAGACTAGTGTGTAGCGGCAGTCCCTTCCCGCTCGCAACCATTGATTAAGGGCACTGGATTCTGCATCTAGTTCTGGTATAGGAATAAGAATATAAGTCACTTAACACCGTTGGACGAACACAGGACTCGTTTTCATCAATCCCCGGTAGTAGTTGCATTCACTTATGAGTGTCATTCTTATGGATGCTTTCCCGCTCTTGCATTAGTAATGCCTGCTGCTGGGCTTATTGAAAGAAAGCCAATGTTTTATAGGCTTCAAGTGCATTATTTAAAATAAGTATATGTTTTTCATTGGATTTCCCCCATAAAGCATAATAAGTGACCAAGACACGGATAGGCAAGTTATTACTGAAACACTAGCACCCGACCTATAATAAGTGTTAACCCCGACCTCTCCTCTGGTTACTATAAAAAATCCATCAATCTTTCCTTACAGCTTCAAAGCATGGAATTGATGCATAGAATTTCTTCTTTAAATAAATAGTCAAGGGCAGAAATAGACATACCGCCGCTACAAGGCCTAGATCCAATCTCAGAATTAGCAACTCCTCTGGATGTAAAGGTCCTTCGAGATAGTAGGAATTTGCCGAGGGGTTTCATAGAATATGTAACTCACCTAGTGCTTTCTCCTCTAAGTAACTCAATTATTCACCGTCTTTTTTCATAGCCAAGTCTACTTCGCCAGTACTAAAGGGATGGGATTCCACTTCCTTATTTGGATTATTATGTATTTCTAAAGAAATCTGGATCGGGTCTAGATCATACCTTAGGCTTAGGATCATAATCTAGTATAATAGACTTCAGTGAAAGGGCACATAAGTGTTCCTAAGATCTATCAGACCTGGCTAAATCCTCTGGGCCAAGACGACAAGCAAACGAATACAGGCAAACACTAGGACTCCAAAAGAAAGGACTGGAATTAACGTCTTACAGTAAAGCTCCCCGCTGCCTTGGAATGAGGGCTCCCACTAACTCATAACTCCGATAATGAGTATCAAAGTAAAGTTCAGCGTCGGGTCAGAAAGTAGAGTTTCATCAGTGTGGAACTAATTAATATACGAAGCTCTGGTATTGAAGTTATGAATTGAACTAACTCAGTAAAGTCAAGAATTTCCCTCCCTCGCCTCTGCTCTTGCAACTCGGGATTAAGCTCTCACTCTCCTCTACTGGCAAAGAATTCCACTAAGAGGTGAGCTAGCTATAATAGAGAAAGGCATTGGAGGTTACCATTTAGTTCTATTCTTATCGTCGTTACTAGCTTCGGTCAAGCCTTACTAAGTGGAGGCTTACTAATAACTTAGGGCTTACTAGTAACTAATTGACTGACTATATGGGCTTACTACTCACTTACTCATAACGGATTGACCATCAAACTAAAGAAGTGACTAAGTCACTACTAGACAAGTAGGCAAGCAGCGTTAATAAAAGGGAAAGCAAAACCAGTAAAGTAGTCAAATACCTCGACTCGTGGGCAATTCTTATTCTGTTACTACGGAGCTCCATTCTGTAACTCCTTACCAGCTGAGTTCAATTCAACAAGTCCTGCATGAGACCCCGCCCCTCTGTAAACTAATTCTGGAATTCTACCTTAGGCTCGTCTCTGGTCAACTAATCAAATGGGAAAACCATCATCTCCACTTAGAAACAGTCCTTCTAATGCATTTGTAGCGTCACATCTTATTTGTTCAAAGCCAAACTCTCCAGAACAGGAAAACCTCTGGCACAAAGCAACAAACAACGACGCAAGACGAACAAACAAGTAACGGTGAGCTGCTCGCAACAAGACGAAGTGTGCTAACACGGGGGGAATTGACTTAATGGAATTGTGGAATGGAGTCCTAAACTACGGAAGTGCGAACTCCTCACGCGCAAGTCAAAGATTCCATTACTGTTTTCGGAGTCCCCTAAGTTACCGGATTTCTATTAGCAGAGCAACACATAGGCTAAACAACGATTAAGAAGATGAACGCCTTTCCCTCAAACACTTAACTTCTTGCTGTAGGGGGCCCCAATACGGAATTGATTATCTTGCTTCGAGCTCCCGTTAACGAGTTACTCTTATTCTTATTCTCTTATCACTCAACTCCTAACATAGAAATAAGGAACTCCCACGTTAGCGAGCGGAACTGCTTGTTTCATGGACACTCCCTTCACTGATGCTACTGAGTCTTGTTGAGGAAGAAATCAAATCCAATCAACATTTCTTCACAGATGCGCTTTAACTCTCTTGCAGGGCATATAATTCTCTCTTATAACAAGCAAGTAAATACGGAATTGACAGTGGATCTAAGGTATCAAACGGAGGATAAGAATTCAGTTAGATGAGAAAGCCGCTTCTTCTCTTGTAACTACGGATTCTCTGGTTACTGCAGGCTCTGGCTCTGTAAACTAACCATTCCTCTGATCTAATTGCTCCCCTCTGTAAACTAATCAAGTTATTGCTCTGGTCTGGACTCTTTACTACTCTACTACACCTCCGGCTTCTATACCTCTAGCTCCTGTACTTCTGGCTACAACTCCTTCTTTTATATCTCTAGCTCATATACTTATCCGTAGTCAACTCATTCCATTCCATTCCTCTGTAGTGACCTGACCTGGATTGATTTGATATACCCGATACCTCCTAAGGCAACAATACCCATGGCAACAGGCTACAAATACAGTTATGGCTCTGGACCACTACTTTAAGGAGGCCAGGGAAGAAAGGTAGCTAGCTCTAAGTCTTCAAGGTCAGAAAGATCTGATTTCAGTCCTGGGGCAAGGGAAGAAACAGACTCGACTCAGGGGAGTAGTAAACGGAAGAAAGCCTCAAATAATGCAATTGAAAGCTGGTTTTCTCTCTTCCCAGGATTAGCAGCGGGAGCTTAAAGTATTGCCAGGTCCAGTCAGCAAAGCAAAGAGAAAAGGAAAGGAGATGGTTTGAAACAAGAACAAGAACTGGAACTGTCCTATCTTAAGAATTAATTGATTATGACCTGAACCCATACTTTAGCCTTTACCTCAGCTGTTGTGAATTCTATAACTTCATTCTATAACTGGTGTGCACCTACCAACAACAAATCATTCTGAAACCTTCCGCAATAAAGTCATAATGGAATTGGAGAATAGAAGGATCAACTGCTGCCTAACCACTACTAGGTCAAGCATTAGCCTGTAACTTGAACTCTATCCACTCGTCTTAAGTACACACCGAACAAGCACTGAGTCTTGATCCGAAGTAACATTAGCCGAAACACTTTTTCTTGAGCAGAGTATCTAAGGTAGGAAGAAATCACCCTTTCTATATATATGATACCTGGACTTTTTTCTTGAGCAGAGTATCTAAGGTAAGAAGAATATAACCCTTTCTATATGATACGAGAGTAAGGAGTGAATAAATGAATGATTTGTGGCATGAGTAGTGGTGTATAGGAGAAAATCGTATACTAACTTGATTTCATTGCTTCATACTAGGGTGATACTACTGGATTCAAAGACAAAGACGGAATTGGATCATTGCTTAACACATAGGTTATACTACTTGTTTTCTTACTGAACACATAAGCTAGAATCCCCCCGGACGGAGGATGTCTTACTTACGGAGGATGTCTTACTGTTGCTCTACTCCGGATGCTTTATCTTCTACTAGTGGATTTTTTACTGGTTGATCTTTTCCTGTTTTCCTCCTCGACCGTGCTCTTCCTAGCTCAACTACTGAATCTAACGAACTTACTGGGCAGATTGGCAGATAGAGATAGGCCTCCCTAATACCTGCAACAAGAGCACAGAGCACACACACATATTATTCTTTCAGTAGCAATGACTTTAGGGTCGGTGGTGGGGCACTACAAACAATGGGGCTTTCATTACAACACGGGGACTCTACACTTTGATATTGCCTTCACCTTATGCTTGTCTATCCTAATCTGGCCATCTCCTATCCCAATGCCCTAGGAAGATTACTTGAGCAGGTAAAGGTAAGAGAAGTCCTTCCTTATAGCGGTAGTAGCTTGGCGGATAAGAATTAAGGTAGCCCAACTATAGAACCAGAATTGTCTCTTTTCACTCTTTCTCCCGAGCACATAGCAAGTAATAAAGATGTATCTGACTTTGGTAGTATAAAGCATCCATCTTTCACTCCACAATGGTAGTATAAAGCATCTATCTTTCACTAGTATCTTACAATGGTAGTATAAAGCATCCATCTTTCACTCCATTCTGTAGTTATGGAATCTCATTCTGTATGGCAATAGGCACCAACTCTTTCGGAATAGATTCTTTCCCTGACAACTTACTGTAAGAAATGAGCTATGATCTAGGATTGGGGTCTTATTTCCTTCCCTATCTTTCCTGCTTGACTACTTTCTGCGGGCCATAGAAATCAATAAGAAAAAGAAGTAGGCGATCACGTTACTGTATTGCTCGGGCAAGTAGTGGTGGGGAAGTGCTTCATATCCACTATAGAGGCAGGATAATGTTCTTAGACTCAAATGCATTAGAACAGCCTAATAACATAGACCATAGAGTAATACCTAAGATTATTTCCCGCCGGACATTAATTCAGCAAGCAAGGGTAGAGTTACAGAAAGAGTGAAAGAAGTCAGAAGCAATGGCTAACGTGAGTTCGAACCCACAAGGGCTTCTGGCTAACGCGAGCTTTGGAACGGAACAAGAAGCTGCAACGGCGCAATAAGAATAGAATACTTAAGTCGAGGGTTCGGAAAGGAAGCAATGCAATGAGTTTACTTAGTTATATCATATGCGTGCGAGATATCTTCTTTTCAATTTCATTCAATTGGCGTCGAGAGAAAGTCTATGGTTGTTCGGTTAGGCAGAATAGAGCCAGCAGTAATAGGTGAGCTTTGGATGTTTAGTTAGCTTCGGTGTTTGTTTACTTTCTTATATCATGGGCAACATAACTTCCATTCTTTTTATTGAGGACACAGCAGTAATAAGTGAATTTAGGGGTTTAGCACTGGGCCAACTATGAGTTCCACCAAGCTACTACAGTGAAAAGAGCCAGAGGGATGGAAGCCAGCTGCTTGCTGAGATGAGCAAGAGCAGAGGTAGATTTGTATAGAAGCCTTCGATATGGGATAAGAGATAGAGGAGCTAGGAGCCGGAGTTAGATTCGATGAGAGCAAGAAAAGTATTAGTTTACAGAGGAGAGGCCCTTATTGTAAGTTGTTCCTATTGCCTAGTTAAGGGGTCGGGTAGTCAAAAGAGAGTACCTTCTTCGGGTAGTAAAAAGAGATTACTTACTTGTTAGGGTAGCCCCTGTTCTTGTTTGATTGGAATTCTTAGTGTAGCTCCCCTGTCACTTATGGGCTTGCTAGTTTCAATAAGTATTTGTTTCCAGAGGAGAGGTATAGTATCCGAGGTTTACTGACTTTGTTGACTTACTTGTTAGGGTAGTTAAGGGATAGGTCTAATTCTGATCTGAAATCAAGAGGACCACTAATAGTTGGTTTCCAGCCCCAACAGGTACTATAGTAGTCTAAAAGAGGGACCGATCGCCCGAAGGAAGTTACTAGGCCTGCATCTAGGGCAACTCAATAGTGCTAGTCTAGTCAAGTTTACAGAGGAGAGGAAGTATTTGTTTCCTCAGCAGCAAGCGAGAAGTCAAATAAGTAGATAGTAAGGTTATGTACCTGCTTAAGTACGCAGCTTCCCCTTCTTTGGAATCTTATGATTGTAATCCACAGGGTTGCGCATCTCATCTCACTGTCGGTGCTCTCCCCCCAGTTGATAGTTCACTTTCCCAATTAATAGTCAGGGTAGGTCTAGTCGGGGAAGACAATAAGAATGGACTGGACTTACCGGTCCTATACATATCGCTATGAGCCAAGGAACTACTTTAGTTACGCGGCAGCAGTGCTGTTTCACGGGAAAACGGCCAAGCAACGACGAAAGGCGTTGTGCGGCAGCACAACAAATAGGTAGTTATAAACAAGTTATAAACAAGTCCTGTTTCCGTGACTCTGCCGCTACACATTCTTAGTTACTTGCCGAGTGGATAATTCTATCTCTTCTTATTAAAGAAACCAGA
This sequence comes from Musa acuminata AAA Group, assembly GCF_036884655.1. Classification (NCBI taxonomy): domain Eukaryota; kingdom Viridiplantae; phylum Streptophyta; class Magnoliopsida; order Zingiberales; family Musaceae; genus Musa; species Musa acuminata. The sequence goes on along the minus strand of NW_027021309.1, from coordinate 425,533 downwards.
AGAAACAGCTTCCCGACCCGATCGATCTACCACTACTAATAAGCGTTCAAGCCTGAGAGCAGTGGATCCAAAAGACTTAAAGCAGTGGTGCACTAGAAACTTCTTGGATTACAGAATTGACCTCGTTAGTTACAGAATGGAGCTAGTGGGTTGGTTCTGTGAGTTAGTAGTTGATGTCTGGTTAGCGGGGGTGTCCGTCCGTGTTTTTGACCTCGTTAGCTGGGAAGTGTTTGTAAGTGACTTTATAGGAATAGTTCCAGAAGTGCTTGTGTGCCGGGCAGTAAGTGATAGAACTATAGGCGAGGCAATAAAGATTCAATCAATAGGGTAAAGTCCATAAACCTTAGCTATGACTGCTTTCTTATTTCGGGGGATTTTCATCGGTATTCCACTCGTGTGCTTTACTACTTAAAGAATGGAGTTTCAGAGCCTACCTACTAGGATGTCTTACAACTCTCAATCAGGTGTTACAAAAGAAGCAAAGCTGGGTGAGTTAGATAAAGAAGCAAAGCAGGGTTAGTTAGGTCGACGAGATCAGAAGAATGGCCAGCCCTTATGTTAATGGTTAGAGTGGAAAGAGCGGATGATGGACACTAGCGGCAGGAGTTATGTTACGGCGCGGCAGGGAGTTTTGGACAAAAGCAATGAGCCAGCGCTAGACTGTACCCGGAGCCTAATTCTTATACCTGTGTCTCTATTTGCTATGAGCTTAGTTGTTTGTTACTTGGCCCGGAGTCTTGTATTCAAGGCGGCAGTAGCTAATGTCTGAATTGAACAAGTAAGTAATAGACAAGAAAGTTAGTGACTAAGTAAGTATAAGAAAAGCCTTAATCAGTAAGGGCGAGTTGAGTGAAAAGAGCCATTTCGAGGTCAAGTTTCAAGTGTAGTCTAAGGGAGTAACAGTAGGAATGATAGTTCTTGTGCTCGGGACGGGATCAAACTCTTTATTAGTTTACAGAGCCTGAGCAAGAGTAGAGCCTCATACAGTTTTTAGTTGACAGCAGGGTGAAATGAATTGGGACCGATCGCCCTTAGGTTAATTGGTGCTTTTTGCCCAGTAGTGTCTTTGTCTTGCCTACTTGCTATGTGTTTGTGGAGACAGAGGACAGGTCTAGTAGCCGAGGTTCACTCATAGGTCAGAGCCATAACTTGATGAGTTTACAGAGGAAGAAGAGGCTAAAGTCAGGTCTAGGTCCGAAAGTAAGATAGAGTTAGTTCGGGCAAGAGAACTGGAGTTGTTTGTTTCAAGAGCAAGATCATAGGGAGATGAGAAAGCATCTTGTTTAGATGAGCCATAGGAGAGAGAGGCAATAAAGTCATACTGATAGGTCGGGTCGGGAAGCTGTTAGAGCAGATACATGAGTTAGTTCGGGTCGGGTAGGCTTGTTGACTTACTTGCTAGTTAGGGAAAGGGATCGGTTCGGGGTTAACACTTATTAGAGAAGAGGCTTTCAGCACCTTGTAATGGAGGTCGGTTCGGGGTCAGAAAGAAGAATGAGTTGACTTACTTGTTTCATGAAGTTACTAGGCGCGGGTAGTTCTTGTTTCATGAAGTTACTAGGGGTTTAATTCTATGACAAGGCTCGGGTGGGCTTCCCCGAAGCTCTAGTACTAAGATATGATAATTGATGAACTAAGTAGCCAGAGGACAGGTATAGTAGCAGAAGAGAAGAGAACAGATAGAGGTATCGGATAAGAATGAAGGTGTAAAACAGAGGATAAGAATGAAGGGAGAACAATAACTGGACTACCGGGATGAAACTGGGGATATTCTTAAAGGGATTCTTAAAGGGGTAAACCGATCACTCGAACTCTCCCTGCCGCCACTTAGTCTGATCCTTAAACTAGGGGTGTCGACCTCAACTCTGGTATTGACCTATCCTCTGCCTATTGCTAAGTTGCTATTAGTATTAGTTGCCTTGTTTCTAAGGATACTAAGTAAGCTATATTCTTTCTTTCCTATTATACTAAGCTTGTTCCAGATGGCCGAGTAAACACCGAGTATTAGGCTTGAAACACCACCAAGTCAGTAAGTGACCAGTAAGTAAGAAATAAACTCGCCAATAAACCTAGTGCTCCGGCTCGCAAACGAGTGACTCATCATTGAACCCCGCTGGCTGGCTCTGCTGGGCTTGTTTCATTCAGTTACTCAGGTAGTTGTTGCATTCTATTACTCGGGGGTAGTAGTGGAATTCCAAGACTCGGGCAGGGCAGATTGCCTAGTTGCCTAAGGAGCGTAGAAATACTTTCTTTCTTGCCATGTTGCTAAGGGAATAAAGAGCTACTGTTGCTACTGTTGCTAAGGTTGCTACTGATGAAGTTCTATTAATACCTGTTGCTACTGTTGCTAAGGCCTAGAGGTCGGGGTGAACTCACTGGTAAGAATGAAACTAAGTAGTAACAGTAGAGGTCTGGTCCTGTTGCATCTGTATTCGTAGCCTGAGTGGAGGTAGGCCAGGTGGGAAACTGCATCAGTCTTGTTCCACGCTGTGAAGAAGGTAGCCTACTTTGACTAAACTTAGAGATTGAAATTGGTAAGTTGATGTATAGAATAGAAGAACTTAGATTTAGCTGTTACTACGGGAGATTGGAATTAGAATAAGTGTGAATAAAATAGACTACTAGACCTTAGCTACGAGGCCCTTATAGTAATTGCCAAGCATCTCTGTCTGTTTAGGGTGTGAGTTGGCGACGAAAGAGGTAATTGTTTCGATTCTTAAAGGAGAGTTTCTTTGTTACAGCGCCTAAGATGTTTGGTTCAAATGCATTCGTTGGCAAGTTGATGAGTTGAAATGAACTGTAACTGGCAATTATCCCCTGTCAAAGGAGTCTCCATGACTGAGAAGAAACCTAGGAAACCCCTGACTTTGACCTTCAGAGTGGAATGGAATGAGTTTACAGTTAGATGAGATGGAGATGAGAGCCTAATTCCGTTAGCAGAGAGGAGCAACCACTTTCTTTGTTGACTACGGATGGGTCGGGGCAGACTATCTTACAGGCAAGGAAGGAAGCAAGCAAGTTTACAGGCAAGGAAGCTAGTCCAGAGTCGAGGGAGATGAGAAAGCTGCTCAGTAGTTAATATAAGAATGCAACTGGGGATAGGATCCTTAAAGTAGTTGTCCTGTTGCATCCTTAGTTGATTGGCGGGTAGGCTTGCTGGGTGTTAGATGAGAGATGAGAAAGCCGCTTCAGATCTTGTAACTGCCGCTTCTGCTCTTGGATGAGATAAGCCATAGTTTCTGAGATGAGCCAGAGGAGAGGTGGACTTGCTTGTTGAAGTCAGTTACTAGGCTATAGGGTAGGGTAGGTAGGAAATACTTGTTAGGATAGTTAACTTACTTGCTAGTTAGGGTGTGGGTAGTTCCACTTACTTGCTAGTTAGGGTTTGGGTAGTTCCAGTTACTTGCTAGTTAGGGTTTGGGTAGGGCTTGGCTTGTGTTAAGCAAAGAGGTTTTCCATATCCTTTGTTAGCTTTTCCACTCCTAAATTCAGTATATCTCTATATATAGGTGAACGGATGCAACAAGAACTGAGGCATTCTATTTATTCTATAGCACCCGGGTTTTGGTGAGTGGTAGTAATAAATTGTTAGTTGTTTCATGAAATACAGTAACTTGGCGCCTACTTGCTATGTGTTTGTTTGTGGGAGACAATAGGACAGGTATAAAGGACTGGAAGGATGGAAAGCAGACACAAGTCACAGGAATGGTTAGTTTACAGAGGAGAGGCGGGTTCGGGTGTTTGACTTTCATCTGTCTTTGTTGCGAGTAGTTGCTAGTTGGCTTCAACCAGTCAGTACGAGAACCAAACACTGCATTCCAAGGCTGATGCTATTGCTGGTATTGGTATGTAGCTAAGGTAGCTAGGGTCTCTGAGCTAGTATTGGTATGTAGCTCGCTCCTGTAGCTCTAGTTCGAAAGTAAGAATGTACCTAAGGAGTTTCAGAGTGAACCCAAGGTGCTGAAAGCCTTAAACCAGTGCCTATAGCTCCTAAGATAAGAATTCCACTCATAAGACAGAGGCCAAGCACTAACACTCGGAATTGAGCTAGTCAGTAGAAGAATAGGAATAAACTCAGGAGTCCAAGGCTATGAAGCGAGCAATAGGGTAATGAAGTTATACCAAGTCCTGTTTTTGGGAGCCTGTACTAGGCAGTTCAAGAGTTAAGAAGTAGCTTATCGGCTTGGCTCATATATCTCTTATACCATATCTAAGGCTCGGCTTGAGCTAGCCTAATATGAGAATGGAAAGGAGTTGGATCTATAGCAGAAGAAGAATTCTTGTTACCCGCCTAGCCTAGGTATTATAGAAAGCTTGTTCCCCAGCTCTCGCTCTAGGTATGATAGAAAGAAGTAACCTCGGATAGCTCCATTAAGTACGGGCTCGGGGAGTTTACTGACTTGGAAGAAAAGAAAAGAGACCAGAAGGTTGTAGCTGTGCAAGGACTGGGTAGCCAGACAGAGCAGAGGTAGGCCCGGGAAGCTATTCAAGCTATCCGGCAAGTAGACAAGACAGAGTGAAAAGAGGAAGTCGAGAGGAATACAGTGTCGAGGAGAGGAAGCAGAGCCAGAGCCAGTAGTTTATGAGTTAACTCCCCAGTGAAAGTTAGAAAGTGAGAATCAAACTCAGTAGTATAAGAATGAAACTAAGCGCATCTAGTATCAGAGGGTCACTTCGCTATCAACTCTAAAGTAGGAATTTGACTCAGGAGTGGGAAAGTCAGAGACAACCTAAGAAGTAGGAGACCCATAAGTAGGAGACCAAAAGCTCAGAAGTAGGAATTACAGAATTGAGCTAAGCAGTCTAAGAATGTCACTAGTAAGCCTTAAGTCAGTGAGTAATCCCACCGATTGCCCGCATCTAGTATAAGAGGGTAACTTCGCTCTCAACTCTCAAGTCTAGTAGTTCGGGTGTTGCAATACAAGATCAGAGGCTAGATCCGAGGCAAGAGAAGAGGTGTTGTAGCCAGGGTTAGAGTATACGCTTGGGAGTTTACAGAGCCAGAGTTAGATGCAATGGATAACCAAGTCCTGTTTTTGGGAGCCTGTTGAAAGACAGATTGTCCTTCTTAAGGAGCAGGTGTTGTAGAAAAGTAAGCATAAGAATAGCCTGTTTAAGTGAAGTTTGAATCACATATAAGCGGAAGCCGAAGCCAAATCTCCCCTCTTTGCTAATACATAAGTATCAATTCAGTCCGAAGCGGTAAGTTCATAAGTGCAGTATAAAGCAAGGGAACAAACTAATCTAGGGTACACATACTCCGCACCTAGTATTGAATTGAGTATAAGGGGAATCCTATGGCGCTGAGAATATTCAATGGAATTTCAAATAGCACATAGGTCGGTTACCAATATGAACTACTTGCAGCTGACTTTAGTGCATAAGATCGTTTATCTCTGAAAACTCGAACTACACTACAAAGAGCGGAAGCAAGGCAAGATGTTGAGTGACCAACCAGAGCATAGGTCGCCAACACGGATATAAGTAGCTAAGCCTTCGCTTGTAGCTTCCTCACCCTATTATTTCTCCTATTCCGGATACGGATACAGCTTCATACCCAACTCCAGTATCTTCCCCAGCTTAATATTCCTCTCCTGGAGACTAAACCTCTGAATTCTAGATACGATTATCGTCGACTTTCCTTATCTTTAAATAGCTTCTCTTCAGTTGCTGACTTCCGAACTAAACTTGAATAACTCGCTAACGGGACTCAACTTAGATTTCTTTCTGAACCGAGATGATGGTCTTCCTTAGGGCACTTAAATATAGGGAATGGGTGCGGTAATCATAAGAATAGGATTTATCTGCGTGGAAGGGGAGTGTCGAGTTTAAGGGCAAGAAGGCAATAAGAGTCGACTTCCCACTTGCTACAGGACAGAAAGTGATCAAAGCTTACCGCTTGCTGCAGACTTTCTCACAGCTGAGGATCCTCAGATTCTCCCTCTCTGATCTACTTGACTCTTACTGCTTCCTTAATCTCTCTCTGATCTACTTGACTCTTACTGCTTCCTTAATGGATTACATTACACTGATTGACGAAGGTATCAAGACAAAGCAACGCACCTGGGTGCCGACATTGGTTGGTGATGAAAGGGCGGAAGCCAGTCCTGTTTTTCTTCAAGTGGAGGTCGGATAAGAAGATAGTCGATGGGAGAATTCATCAGAGGCTCAAGCTGGATCAGGCAAGGAAGCTCTAAGTAAATGAGTGGAATCTGAAATTCCATCAGTGGTTGGCGCTGATATAAAAGTGTAGGTCCAGTTCGAAACAGAAGAAACTGTATTAGAAGGGAGTAAAAGATACTAAAGCATAAACAGGTTATTATAGCAGTTTGAAAAAGCTGCAAGACCATAAAGTGGAGTTGGAGCAGGATATGATTTCGGTTATGAAAGTTAAGTTGAAAGAGAAAGATAGGGGTACTGTCATTAGAGAAGAGGACTTGTCCTATGCCTTTGACCTATATGCGCTACCCTGTGATATGATCCCTTACTACTTAAGGCGGAAAGGCAGGGTTCGGGCTCTGGCGACCTCCACTAATGGTTGATGCTTCTACTGCTTCGTTTTCTTCTAGGGTCTACTCACACTCCTTAGATTCTATGTTCTACTACTTCTGCTTAATCTATATGTGCTGGTCGTAACCTAATACTTAATTATTGATAAGAATAGAAACAGAGGTGGGAATGAAATACATAATACAATATACCGGGTGAAACTACAAGACCTATAAGCCTAGCAGAAAGAATTGGATTAGCAAAAACCCCCGAGGGCACTGAACTCAAAATAGTTAATCAAACACATAAGCACTAAGAAGTAGAGGATCGAAGCTGAGTTAAACACATAAGTGAGCCTTCCACCCATGTCTTAGGGTCTTGTTCAATGGATATAGTTAGTGTGCCTTCCCGGACTTTGAATCTAAGAAAAACCCCCTATTTGATAGGCTTGAAATGCATTGGCAGCTATATTAGTTGTATTCAAAAGGGTATTTAGTAGAGTTGCTGTCGAGGAAGGGAGTTCGGATTGAACTTATTAGTCTAAGAGTGATTATTGGGTTGGGTGCGTGGAGACGGATGTAGATCCCGTAGTGGCAGTTTGAAAGCAAAGAGTGGACAAGCGGGAATGCAAGAAAGTAGCGCCAGGCTACTCGTTTTAGTTGTATTCTTTATGACTATAGTAGTAGTCGGTGTATTCTTTATTAATAGATCGGATTAGCCCACTTGTATAGAAGCCTTGTTAGGCAGCAGTGAAAGTATGAAGTGCAATAGAGATAGAACTTAACTAATCAATTTCAGAAAGAGAAACAGTAGCTTGAGTTGAAAAGCAAGAGTTGCTTCCGGGGTGTATTGGACTGTGGTAGGAAGCAAAGCAAGAATACGAGTAAGGAATATTCTACTAATATACACAGGCGTAGCAGGCTTATAGTTCGTAGCAGGGCGCGGATAGCCAGTATTTGAAGTTGGAAAGTCAGGTTTAGGTCCAGCAGTGGAAGTGGATAAGTAAGCAGTAAAGTAAGCCTTATTTATTGTATTAAAAGAAAGAAAAGAGAGAATGAAACATAGGAATAAGAAGTAAGCTCAATTCTGATATGCTCTTGTCGAAGTCCTGTTATCGGTGGTTCCATTGTGCATCGACCTAGGACGAAGGTATGGGCAACTGGCCACGGAGGTACTTATTATATTCAACAGTAACGTAATAGAGAAATGTGTGTTCTTAAATAAGTATGGTAATCAGAATCATATTTATGAAGCCGAGAGGATACAGTAGAAAGGTAGTCAGCAACAAGTTAAGTAACAATAGATTCAAATAACAGAATTCCACTCATAAGTAAGTATCAGCAGAAGCAAGAGAATCAGTTTCAAGATCTTTAGTAGGAACAGGCTCATAGGCTGTGAAGCCCAACTCACTACCGCCCTAAACACAGGACAGGACAGCTTCTCTCTAGTCTAGGTTACATCTACTTATAGGCTGAAACACCTGTAGAAAGAAGTAACACCAACAACTGATGTGATGAACCCTGCTGGCAACAGATAAAGAGAAGATTTAGTAGGATCCGTTCAAGTTCTTGTTAAGTATAAAGTGGAAAGTGGTTCTGGAAGGGGAGCGGTTGTGCTTGTTAAATCCACTCGAGAAGACAGATCATAAGAAGGATAAGGATAAGAATCATCAACAGGAAGGAAAGCTGTTGGGGCAAGTGCAATAAAAGCTGTTGGCGCAAGAAAAGAGGGAGCCCTTACGAAGTGTGACCTTAATCTATTTATTATACCTAGCTATGTTTTTGAGAGTAGAATCCAGAGTTAAAGTTAAAGGATATGAATAAGAAGCTTTAGCAATGTGAGGTGACTTTCCGTACGAAACAATAAGATAAGGGAGTCGAGTGGAATCTAGTATGGATGCAGGTAATCATCACTGACATTCTTCACTGAAATTCTGTAATTCAATGAAAAAGTGCTTCTATTTTAGGGAAACAGTAAGGAGTAAGCTGACATTCATCTACAGTCAGGAGTCGAGTGGCGGTAACATTCCAATCTTATATGCAATGCAAGAGGGTTCAATTAATCTGTTCTATGCGCAAGACAAGAGAGAGAGAGTCCAGTCCCATTTCAATGAAACAAGGCGATCGATAGATGAAGCGTTAGTTGGGGCAAACAAGCTACTAAAAATTCCATGCACCCCTACCCTACTAGGTTATAAGAAGAAGTTTGAGTTCTGTCAACGAGAGAATCACCAGATAGACGGTAGGGAAGGAAATTCTTTTTCTGCTCGAAAGTAAGCAAGACAAGATAAGATACTGTGCCAGGAAAGGAGAAAGGAGTTAAGGAACAAGCTTTCTTAGGATTGTTTCGGTGTGCGCCTATTATATGAGTTTTGTAAGCAAAAGAGAGGGAACATTACTTATGGGCTTGGAGTAGCTGGGGATTCGCCTATTCTAACTTCAATCAAAGGTATGCCTCTAAACTAGCAAAGCAAGGGCAGCGTCAGCTGCTGAGAGTTATATTGAGCCTACAGTAAATGAAAAGTAGGGAAAGTCAGCTTAATCGACTCGAGAATCAGTAGAACATAGAGCTGGATTATAAGTTGCTGTTGGGTAATCTAAAAGTCTAGTTTGAGTTGTCAACTTACTATTTCCAGAGAATAAGCTTTAGAAGATGCTAGATCAGAAACAGAATATGAATCCGGATCCGAAGCCCAATCAAAGTTCTCCATCGGAGTAAGTATAAAGTGAAGCTCCCCTACTTACTTAATGCAGATAAAACTAGTTGATCTCACCCTGCCCAGTATAGCTTGATTATGATGGATCTTATCGCTTAAATCTTGACTCGGTTTATATACCACGTGCTCCACTCAACAATTCCGAATTCTGCACTTCCAGAACGATCAGATGCAGGTACAGATTCAAGATATGGAAGGCTAGATTCATTTCCATAAAGATAAGATGTCGGAGCTGGAAGGCTAGATTCATTTATTAAAGCAAAGGAGCTCGCACCGCCCTCACTCCCAGATACCTTTGTATTTTTACTACTCCAGAACAAGAAGGAATTGAACTTATTTAGAGCGCACACAAGAATTCACTTACACCTTACCGCACTTTATGGGCCGAATCTACCAGAGGAATATTTCTTTCTTGGGCACCAAGTCAAAGTCAAACATCACATTTGGTTGGGTCTTTCCATAGGATCACAAAGTATACTGGAATTGCTGCTCTGCTGGGCGCTTCAGAATCAACCACTAGGCACCCAACCCAGACTTACAACTAAACGCCGAACCCAGTAACTCGCAGAAATTGACACTCCCTTCCATAACCTAGCTGTCAATAGATGCTTCACCACAATACCACACTATAGCACCCCAAGAAAAGAGACTTCCGGACAGGACAGGTGCGCTTGCTGCTGAAGACTAAACCACAACACTTAGCTACTTAACTGCTGAAGATCCCAAAAACAGGACTCGTAATAACTCGAAAAACAGGACGTTGCTTGTATACTAGCCTGCTTGGCCGTATTTATGACTTTCTTTTGACTTTCTTTTCCTTACTTCTATTACTTATTGCTTCCTTACTAGCTGGATTGTTTCCTGAAACTGGAATAAGATCCAAATGGATATATATGCTAAATGGATACTGGCATTTTTGGCCGGGTGGATTCTCTGGTGGATTCTCAGTGGGGTCCCCTTTCCCTACTTCCAATGGGAAGGCCAACATCCTTTTTTCGCCTGTTAGCAAGACCGAAACTAGATGCTAAGAGCTTCCTAAGGTCTTGACCACCACCTCTTATTTATTGAAAGACCACCTCCTCTTATTTATTGAAAGACCACCTCCTCTTATTTATTGAAAGACCACCTCTTCTTATTTATTGAAATGAAAAGGAATAAAAAAGGTTCTCTGTGCAAACGATACTCCGCATCTAGATCAAGTGACCTTTCAAAACTTCTTATTCTTTTACATCTATCAAAGAGCAGAGCTCCTTCTCGGTATCAATGCTACAATAATGTATGCTCATCCGAAAAGCTATCTCACTTCCTTCTGTCCATCAATCCCACCGGACTCAAATGCTAATGTAGGAATGAATTCTATTCCTATTCTTTGTCCCAACTCTCTCCTCTCTTGCAGCTCCCTTGAAATTAATGGAAATTCTTATTGACTCTAGAAATGCTTTTTTCTCTCCTCGCATCGAGCAAGGAAATAGAGTAGGTCTTCTCTCTTGTTAAATGAAGCAATAAGTATGAACTAAGCCAAAAGGTTTGGGCACCCCCGGATTCCATTCTTTCGTAGTTCCCCAGAAAAGAAAAGGTTTCCGTTTCATAATAAAAGCTCTTGCCGCTGGCGGCATATCCTATGTTGTCGGGTTAGAAGGAATAAGCGAAATTGCCATAGAGTAGTAAATACCCTTCCTTACCCGTAAGGTAATTTATTTCATTTAAGAAAGATCCCAAGTGCCAGCCGAGAGTATTCTTCGTCTTCTGCTTTCACTGTGGTGCTATTTCCTTGATAATAAGGAATAGAAGGAAAAAGGTAAAGAACTCAGGCTATTGGGATCGATCCCTTTAGTTCATACCCGGCTCCAGGCGAAAGAAGAAAAAGGCTATTACTGTCTGAGAACTCGGGTCGTATACTAAACTCGCTTATTCCGCTTGCTCCTATCGAACAAGCTTCTTCAATAAGAAATAGATATATAAGTCACTGAGTTCAGAAGCGAGGCGAACATCCACCTATTGCCTTTGCTCCCTGTATCGGTTTGCTAAGGAAGCCCAAGAGAGCGGGGCCTCTTTATCGGTGTCCTATACTCGCCCCCACACACAGACCCGCCCCTATGAAACCAAACCCCCTAATGCTTTACAGGGAGGGGCTCTCTCTTAACAACCAACGAAGCAGAAGGCGGGCCAAGCTTCAGAGCCGATTCTTAAGTACTAGTATTACCTGGTGGGTGCAGCTTGCTCTTGCGTCTATTACGATGCTTTTGGTCGCTTTCTTCTCTATAGCTGAACTAGCCTTAAGTAAGGGGGTAGATCCTAGCACCGAACTCTAAGCGAGTGGCTCGATACCTTCTTGGCATGCCTCGAATAAGGCGGATAAGAGGAAACCCACCCTACGAGACCGCGTTCTAACTCTCTTTGCTATCAATCTCTATTTAACGTCCATGAAATAGTTTCTTCGCGACTCCAACTCTCTTTGCTATCAATCTCTATTTAACGTCCATGAAATAGTTTCTTCACGACAAACAAGAAAAGACAAAAAGGAATAGAACAGCATGAAAGCAGCAGTCATCCTTTCTGGTCGATCTCTCTCTTGAACCCGTCGGGTCGTGGTACAAAAAGCTATGTAAACGTACGCACCAGCCTTTTCATCCGTCCATCCCCTTCGCCGAGAGGGGTTTGTTTTTCCTTACACCGCCGCCCCTACTGACCCGAGAGAGCGAACCAAGAAAACGAAGAGGGGCACACTAAAAGGCCGACAAAGCACAGAAGAAGCGAGAATGGCAGTGAGATAGCTATCCGATCGAAATGATAGACGTCGAGTAAGATCTTCCCCCTCCTTCCGATCGAGTTAGAGGGGAGGTTCAAGTACAGAGTGAATGGTTGAACAGACTTACAGCCACGCCCTCTTTCCGTTGGCAGCTTTTCTTTCTAGCTTCGAGTGGCTATCGCAGCTCTTAGGGCTTCCGTATTTGGCCTGCGCTACCCTCCCAGAAAGCAAGAGATGTCGCATGGATAGAAAGATGCTAGAGCAGTTAGTTTTGAACAGTTTCTCCTTTCCTTTCTATAAGATTTCCTTTCTATAAGAGTGGCTAGTCTTGCAAAGGCTTTCAGCACCTTTCTTTCTGATGGATGTGCTTCTTATCGCGGATCGTGTTCTGCAATCACTCGAAGAAGAGACTTTTCTCTTTTGACATTCTTGCGGCTCGATTGGCTGATGGCGAGAGTTAGCAACTTGGTTTTCGATCATCTATACATGGGATTGAGCGAACTCGTTACCTATTTTCTTATAAGGAACAAAATATAGGAGCCAGATGAGGAGTGCAATTTGGATATTGAAAGCGGATCAATGCCATGGCAAAAGATAAGTCCAAGTCGGTGATAAAAGGGTTGAAGTGGGAATCCATGGGAAGAAGACTCGGGCCATCGTAAACTGGGGTCCTACCCAAAACTTGATATCAGTGGAGGAGGCAAAGACACTAGGATGGAGATTGAAGCCCAATAAGCAAAGAGCAGGTTTCTCTGTGAATGAAGAAGGCTCGTCCACTCAAGGGAAAAGCCCGTACAAGGTCTGGCTAATGCGGTGGAGCTACACATAGTTGAGGCCAAGCAGAATAAAAGAGATGGCTAAGGCGCAGGAAACACATCCAAATCCACAATAACCCATTAATTACAGCACAATAACCCATTAATTACAATAGTTCCAAAGTGGAAGGAAATGGATGAGTGGTAACAGGTTTCTGATGATCCTGAACAGCGGGAGAACCTAGTAAATAACATCCATGCTCTATAAACCATTTTCGAGGAAACTCGGGAAATACTAATGAAGGTGCTGAAAGCCAGCAAGCAAGGTTTGAAAAAGGTGCTGAAAGCCAGCAAGCAAGGTTTGAAACGTACTTGAAGCAGAAGAACTACCCGAGTTAGTAGAAATTCGAGGATCTGGGTGAAAGATACCTGCTACTCGATTGGATAGCAACGAATCTTCTCTTTGAAAGACCACCCATGACCAAGCTGCTACTGCTCTATGGTATGCTACGCAAAAGACACTCTTGTGCCAAATGCTTAGCCGGGTACTTTACATTTATTCACCTAGTTGTTCTGGATTTCAAGATTCTAGTGGAGCACACGACTACTCCGATCTATGGGTTTTCGATGATTTCTACTTGGAAGAGGACCCGCGATAAGACACCAAAACCAACCTAAATCTCATGGCTGTAAAACCGGTAGCGCTACTCCAAATGCTTGGGGGTAATAGTTTCAGACTTTCTATAAAGTCCCAAGCTCCCTTCCACAAAAAAAGGAATGTACCGATTATTGTAATCACTGATTTACCAAATAGATGTTTAGCTGCTCTGCTCATGAAAGCTTCCACTAAAGATTTCTTAGTTAGGTTCAAGTTGACTTCCAAAGTTGCGGAGCTGCAAGAGGAAAGAGTAATAGCCACATTATACGGGTGCATACTAAGGAGGCTACAGCAGAAAGGTTAGTATTGGCATGATGCTGCTGAACGCGTGAAAATCATGTATAACGAGGAGTTAGCACAGATTGTATTATTCGTCAATTGTGAGGAAAATAGGCTTGAGCGCTAAATCAAGCAAGAAAACCTCCATTCATTAATCCAGTAAGACGATAGAGCTTTGATAACCACAAAAAAGGGATCAATCGCGAAAATCCTAGTCCGACATAACATAAGAAAGAGGGCGAACCAGGAACAGAGGAATGGGGGCTTTTGGCATATATGCAGCCGAGGCAGTTCATTCAACAAACACAACCGATACCCTAACCGCTTTTGAATTCGCATACGTGCCACTGGGGGAGAAACTAGGGCTCGGGCTTATAGAATCAGAGGAGCAACAAATCGCGTGGGAAAGTTTGTTCCTCTTCAATAACACTTACTGACCCATAACTTTAGGATGTATCGAAAAGCAACAGCCCGAGCTACAACTAAATCCAAGCTCATCATGTGAATTACCCTTTGAGAGGAGCTTCCTTCGAAGGAAACTAAATAGGTTGAAGGTTGTCTTTGCTACGTGGCCGGTGCAAGCTCATATAGATAACTTTCCAAAATCCATGGCTATGAGCATCATCTTGGAAAACTCTAATTATTGGAAGCCAGGAAAGTGGCTACGCGGGAGGTTCCTATTGAAAAACCTATTTTACCAGCAAAGCTCAATAGGAAGAGTTTACTCTAAATAGGGGGATTAGGTTGAAGGTTGCGGGAGGAACTCTGGAGAGCCCTGTTAGAGGATTTATGGAGAAAACGCTATTAGAGAATTTATGGGATGTCCAGATGACAGGGAGAGCTGGGAAGAGGCAGCGAAGCATCCTTTTGGAGATCGAAGCAGGAATGACTGGGATGAGCAGTAAGCATCTATTGAACTTTATTTAACAGATCTTGAAACTTCTCTTTCTTCTGAGCCAGATCTGTCAACTGAAACAAACCATACTTTCTTCTCCTTTCCTTGCAGCTTCAATTAGACGACTTGGACTACTCTATCCACTACTGGGAAGTTTAGCAAGGTATATTTGTTCTAAGTTTAGCAAGGTATATTTGCTCAAATCGGATACAACACGCGCACCTAAACAAAAGGAACTGTGGATCCATTCTATTCTATAAATCATTAATGGAACTTGCGCAGAGGAGAAGCAAATCGACAACCTTTCTCTTTCTTGCAATTGAGTACGTGTTGGGAATAGAATATAGATCATTGGCTGCAGAGTGGCCAGCGAGAGTTCTCGTATCTGAAGCACCAGATAGAGCTGGATAAGAAGTTCGAACAGGATCCGGTAAGTCAGCTACAATCTAAGGAGTTTGGGCTACAAACAGCCAAGCTACTACTGGATGCATTCTTTAACAACCCGGTTTCAGTCTTGAGCACCAAGCTAATGACAGGGAATCGATACCTTAGCTACTTGGGCAGTGCTTCAGTCACCAAGCAACTACTATTGGACTGGAACCCTACCAGCTATCAGATACCTCGCATCAAAGCAAAGCCGATACTTTACCGACATAGGAGTGGAATTCAATTTACTAGCTAACCTGCCACCCTTTCTCTTGGATACTTTCCTTTAACTGAACCTTTCCACTACCCTTTCTCTTGGATACTTTCCTGGAACTGAACCTTCTTAGTAGCAAGTTTAGCCCAACTCTCTGCCTAACCACTCCAGTTCGATAGGTTTCTACCTTCCTGCTGGCTCTGCTGTTCTAGTGGAATACCGAGTCTAGAAGATAAACATTCCATAGTGGTAGCTGTACTCGACCCTAACTTGATACTTGACTTTACCAAACAATCCGTTTAGTTAACCAACCAGAGGTGTGTTATCGACCCCAACTCCATTACCAATAGGTGGAGTCCCCCAACAAGGGCAATCAAATCAAAGGATTAGAAGCAGTGAGAGCAGTTCTCAAGTCAGCTTATGAATTACCAGTGATAGTTATAAAGTCAAGACCCAGACTTAGTGGCTAAAGGACTAGCCTCAATTATCTTATTTTTCTTATTTCTTTCCCGCTTCGGAGCCAAGACCTACAGATTCCACTTTTCCCGCTTCGGAGCCAAGACCTACAGATGAAACTAATCAACTTGCCTTAGAATTCATTTATTACTAACATCTTTAGGGTTCCGAGTCGCCAAGTCCTTTGTTCGCTTGCGCTAAAGGGCCGCTAGTCAATTGAAGGAATTACCCCCGTCGTATTGGAAACAACTACCCCCGGCGTATTGGAATAGAATGATGAGTTGCGGGAACCACCCTACAACTAATGGATTGATTCGATACAACCAACACCCCCTCGGCTAATGATTCTGCTTTAGTGTCATTCTTATGCTACTTATATATCTGCGCCTCTTGCAATAATTCTTAATTGAACGTGGAGAACCACTAAATAAGTTTAGCAAGATAGGGCCCAGTGTAGCAAAGTAGGTACCATTGTTAGAAAGCAATAGGTGAATCTTAAAGCCTTTGATTCAAGGTGTTAGGTCTCTCCCCTCTATTTCGTAAGAGAAGTTGTTTCGCACGATAGGTGCTAGTTTCGCACGATGGGTCCCATTGTTATAGGGGAGGAACCTCTCTTACATAGCTGAGGAACCTCTCTTACGACATCTAGGTAGAGCTATAGGAGATAAAAGAGAGTGAAGAACAATAAATTCGGACATAGAATAAAGTAAAGAATGCGGACTCCTCATTAAGTCGACCCTAGACAATTGCTCCTACTTACCTGGCTCATTCTTCTTTTTCTTCCCTTGGTAACAGGGCGAACAGAGAGGCCAAGTCGATAAGCAAACTACTCTTTCTCTGGCAACTCCTATACAACTCGGCTCTGGCTACAAATATGGATTGCAGACCCAACAACAAACACTCGGTAAAGCCTACCCTCTTCTGGTTAGTGACCGGATTCCTTTCCTACTAACTAGTTACTGACTTACTCATAACCAGTAACTGACTTCCTAGCCTAGTAACTTCATGAAACAAGTAAGTTAGAAAACCGCTAACTGAATGAAACTACTTTCCCTGGACTCTCTGGTTAAAGAGCAGCCCTGCCCCTATCCCTAATGGATTTCTTCGATAGACCCATAGCCCCTCATGAAACTACTTTCCCTTTAGCCTCATATACTTACGCTCGACGAAAGCAGGAACACAGACAGGACTTGTTCATAACTTAACTCACCCCTAATAACTTGACTCACCCCTGTAATATGGGATTGATGTCGGCATCCCCTGCTCTTGTGGAATCCCTTGTTTCATCTGATGATAAAGATAAAGCTTATTATAAAGAAAGAAATCAATAAATCAAGAAAAGCTATTCATCTAGCGCATCCAGTATCACACTTAGAATTGCACTATTAAGACGAATGAATAAGTCTTTTGCCTTGCTCCCCGCTGCTCTGTTCTGTATACTTATCTGCCCTCGCTCATGATTCTTGAATTCTATCTTATCCGGACTAACTCGCTCGTAAGATAGTATGCCCCACCCCTAGTATCAGTCTGAGATGCACCAGTAGCAGGCTTGTTAGCTCGGGTTGAAGTCTTGATGGTACCGGTTTAAGGCTTGGAGTTACTGCTTTCAGAAATGATAATAAGGGTCGGAATCCAGTTCAAGTCTTGCTGGCCTAGGTCTATTCTTACTACCTTTGCTTTCAGGCTGTGATGCAATGGGTTGGTTCTGAGGTGCATCGGTCGCAGCAATTATAATAAGGTTGGTGTGAGTTGCGTTCTTTGACTACTTAGTTGCATTCTGAGTAGCACCAGTATCAAGCTTGTTGTTAGGTGTGGTGTACTAGTCTTGTTAGCGGTGGTTTCATTCCGAGCCTTCTTACTTAGCTACCCTGGTTCATGTGTGGACTAGTTACATTCCTTGCCTGCTGTGTTTCATTCTTGTTAGCACTAGTTGGTGCCTGGTAGTTACTGTATGAAGTCTTGTTGTTGCTGGGTTAAGTCTTGATGGTAGTGCTATCAGGCTGGTTGTTGCTTGCTTAAGTCTTGCCATTAGTGCTCTCAGTCACCAAGGAACTACTAGACGCCAAGGGCAAAGCAACGGCGCGCCAAGGAACTACTAACGTTCCGCGGCAGCGAGTTTAAAGCTGCGCGGCAGCAGCAGCATAGATATGTCATAACAAGTTATAAACAAGCTATGTATTCGACCAAGCAACTACTAATGTTGCGCGGTAGCGAGTTAAAAAAGCGGCAGTACTGTTTTGCTACTAGACAAACAACTACTAATGTTGTGCGTCAGGAGTTGAGTTCCAAGCGTCAGCGAGTTAAATAGCGGTAGCGAGCGGTTCTCCCCTTGCTTTCAGGCTTGGAGTTAGTGCCTTGGCGTCTAGCAGTTGTTTGGCCCTTTGCTTTGGTTTTTGAAATACTATTCCTTGGCATGAAAGTGTGATTTTCTATAATTAGGAAATTGGGGTTTCTTTCCCAGGTTGGATATATGGAGGTGAGAGAGGTGCTAAGAGCCTTAATGATGGCTCCATTGGTTACCAGCCAATTGGAGTAAAAGTAGACTAGACCATAAGACTTTCTGTGCACCTGAGCGGATTACCTCGTCAAACTTTACATGTCTTGGTTTGGATTGTCAAGGGTTATTGCGCTGGGTGTCAATGGCAACTTTCCAATTGATAACCTCGCAAGTCCAGGATATAGATGGTGTTCTCCTTAATTCAAAATGCACTTTCAAGGAGATTAACCGTAAAGATATTCCTTGGATCTCCACCATTCCCCTTAACTAAGGGATTATGTGGGAACCCACTTGGAAGGCAACCCCAAATGATGATCGAGTCTTAGTTGGAATAGGGGTTTTCTAACTTCCACGAGGCTGGACAAAAGCACGAATATCTTAACGTATCTGGACAAAAGCACGAATATCTTAATAGATTGCAGCTTTTGCGAAGAATGTTCATACCATCTATACCGGCCAGATTGGTTCTTCTCTCCAGGTATCCAGTTTTCCCCTCGGATCTTGTAGGAGTTGGATAATCAGTATACCACGAGGGCTTGTAATGAAGATCGTCGAAGACTATGAGCAACTCTGGCTTTGCCTAGGTCGCCGCTGTCAGATCGGAGGCTACGGTCGGTTGGCTTCAGTTGTTTAGGGGGCCGGGAAGAGAAGGAAATTCTCTATAGGTAACTACTTAAAGCAACGTCTTCTCTATCCCATCCATCGGGCTCATTACTTGTATTGACGCACAAACCGTGTAAGATACAATAAGTTCTTTATTTAGCTTCGTATCCGGTCGGTCTTGGCATTGGCTGTAAGGGCATGCCTTACTCCTAAACCTAGGTATCTCATTGATTGAAAGGAACTTTTTCGCAATTGTTAAAGAAGCCGAGGACTTATACTGAAGGTTCCCAAACGAGCATATTAGACAGAAGAATCTATCTCCACTCCCTCTTTCGAGCTCGGATAGCAATAGCAGCTCAAGGGGATTTAGATTAACAACTATATGGTCGGATTCATCTTTTTATGGTATTTCCAGAATTGATGTTATGTTAAGGAATGAGCTACGTTGCTTGGAGGCTGAGTGAACTACCTTCGTGCCCGACTCTGTAGATGCATGTGAAAGGGTGACTTATTAGATGTTAATCGAAGACTTAATGCTTTTACGACAAGAATGAGTTCGCCTACCGTGCTTTATTGAAGACCGAGTGAATCTACTTGATTTCTGGGAACCCTTGTTCGCCAACTACCCCTATTTATTGAAACCATAGTATGGTGCATCGCAATCGATCATGGTAGTCTCAGTTTAGGAGAAGCGAAGGGGCAACACAGAGCTCCACTGCCCGGTAGGAGATAAAGGAATTAAGGCATAAGTCCCAGAATCAATGAAGAAATACAAAATGAAACTGAGTATTGGGTTAGTTTCGAGTTTTCGTTTTCGTCTCTATCGTTTGTTAAGGACCCCGCCCATAATTTCACTGATTGGTATCGGGAATGCCAGATGAGGGCAAGAATTCGATTACTGTTCCCTAGCTCTCAAACAATAGCTTCAAATACAAGTAGAGTGAGAGTGACAGTAAGAAAGAGTAGAATCCCGCTTTCGAATAGAGCTAGTAGGAGACCGAAGCTACAACTAGCATTCTGACTTATGAGTTTCATTCGTATAGGAGTGAGTTTGAAGCCTACCTTCTATTGTTAGAGAACCTTGCTAAGAAGATGGGACATAATTTCACTCTCAAGGTAGAAATCCCGAATTCACTACTGTAGCCCAAGCCTGCACTGCTAATACAATTCATTAGAATATATTAACTTAACATCCTTTTTTGAATACGGACTTTCTAACTAGCACCCGAGCTCCCATAACCGCTTGCTGCTCTGATTATCTATAGTATACTTTCTTTTTTCTTCATAGCTCGGTCGATGTGGACACTATACTGGCGCAAGAACAAAACGGCACCATACCTTAAATGATGACAGGGCT
Organism: Musa acuminata AAA Group; assembly: GCF_036884655.1. NCBI lineage: Eukaryota > Viridiplantae > Streptophyta > Magnoliopsida > Zingiberales > Musaceae > Musa > Musa acuminata. The sequence goes on along the minus strand of NW_027021309.1, from coordinate 405,439 downwards.
CTAAACTGTGCACCAAGGGACTTCAACTCAAAACTAGGGCTTGAACTGCCGATCTCACATCTGTATTTGCCCGGGTTCGCTCTCCCGCTCCTATCCAAAATTCTGTATTTCCCCCTTAGGCCAAGTAACTAAGGTATTAATTCTAAGATGCTATAGTACCTAAGTAGTCAGATCAGAGATCAGAATTCCACTCAGTAGTGCTAGTCTAGTCAAGAGGAATGGAACTCGGGAGTCAAAGAATGCACCTGCAGCGAATCACCGTAGTGCTTCCAAGGCTTCCCCACTCACTTCACTTTTCATTCAATACATGGTACAGTATACCGGGCATAGCTCTAAGTCAACAACTAAGAATAGAGCATTTCACTGCTAATAACAAGAATATAAGCAAAACCCAGAGACGGGAACTGCATACTTTATTGAATCAAGGGGCGACAGAGTTCAAAGCGCAGTAGGGAGTTAATCGTGTTACGCGGCGCAGTGTTGTTGTTGGACTAATAGGTGGTAGAGCAGACCTAAGGTAAAGGAATCCAGTAAGTCGTTTTGGTTGGAAAGCAAGATTCGATGTCAATAGGGGAAGGCTTTGGGGATAAGTAAGTCAGAGTGATATAGGGGAATGTCAGACTGAACCAATAGTCAAAGTTTGCTTATAGTAATCCGCCTAACTATAAGAGAATGAGACCAGTGCTACAAGAAAGCGCCCCCTATTAAATCAAACACATAACTCAGACTTGGATTCATGAGTGAGAAATAAACTAGCAAAACCAAGGCTCTCGCTGGTGCTTCCCGGGCTATCCGAACTCAACTCTCCCCCAGGTGGTAGTCCAGAGTCCAGAGCAATAACTTTCTTAGTTGACAGAGCCAGTAGAAAGTGGTAGTCCTGTTCGAGTGTAAGTTGCATCCCCAGTTTCCAGCCCCAACCAGTAGTATAAGTAGTATACGCGTGCCCTGTTACTGTTCCTGTTCGAGTGAGAGTAGCAAGTGGAATGATTTGGTAAGCGAGCCCAGCCCAGTTGCATCTGTATTAGTAGCCTAGGATCCAACTCTTTATTAGTTTATAGAGCCAGAGGTCTTCTTATTCTATAGGAGAGGAGATTCTACTCGGTCAGCCCTTATATTAAGTAGGAGAAATAGATGAGCCAGAGATATAAGATTTAGTGTCTTGTGGGATATAGGCTTATGGATCGGAGTGTCAGTTTGCAAGGAATGAAGGACACGATACAGAGAATCAAAGCCCTTAGTTAGAGGATGAAATGAATAACACGAATAACAAGTAAGGCCTGGGATACCGATATAGATAGTCAGATTGACTCCGCGGTGAGTAAGGGTTGGTTACTGCCCAGTTATTCTATCTTCCAAGGTTGCTTCTTGCTATCCATGATTCAAATCCGTATTGAGAGTTTCTTTCTTATTATCCCCTATTACGCTTCAGTCCGTTACTTACTCGTTTGATTCTTCCTAGCGCTGGTTGTATTATGAAAAGCAATAGTCATGGCCTGTTGCCCCTAGCTCTATTCAAATCAAATAAGTAGTCGGTTAAGCCTGTTACTTACTTGTTTCGTTCTCATAGGTAGTAGTGATAGAATACAAGACAGGAAAGGTAGCTTGGAAGTCAGTAGTGTAGTGCCAAGCTCATAGGCGTGTAAGGTCAGAATAGAAGCAAGCATAGTTCGAGTTGGGGTAAAGGGCGACAGGCTTAGATAAAGCAGTTGAAGAATAAGGTAACGCAAGGAGCTGTTTGAGAGCGAGCTCATAAGCTGCAAAGCCAGGGTTGGTTCCTGTAAGGGTTTTCTTCTTCGAGTTGGAATAGGAATATCCAGCAGTTGGGGAATAAATAAGTATACTACAGCATAGGAGTATACAGCATTTGAGGGGAATAAAGAATCAATAAAGGGTTTACGAGTCAAAAGCAAGGGGAGTTAGAGTCAGAGGATAGACACAGACTAACTATAATCAGTATCAGGTTTAAGCAAGTAAAGCACAGATCCGATGTAGTAGTTAAGTAATCCAAGTTAGTATTTCAAGAATACAGGTAAGTAGCACCAACCGGTTTGAGTCAATAGGTGGGCTATTAAGATCAGGAGAGGTAGCCCTGGGATTGGTAAAGAAAGACAGGTTCTAATTCACAGGAAGGAATGCGACTAACAACTATAAGAGTCAACAATACAAGCAAGGACCCCGGCTCAGTAGATAAAGAACAAAAGTCAGGTAAGTAAGCCTTTATTTATGGTCAGATATTCTTTAACTAAGAAGCAAGAGCGGAGGGCTAGTTTGAAGCTAATGATTGACATGACAGCTTGCTATTGCTATATAGTAAAGACATGCCCCTTAGTCGGTAAGTTGTACTTAAGCCCGGGAGATCAACCCTGATAGTGAGGAACGGCAGGGACAAGTCAAAGAGTGAAAACATGGATAGTAAGAGTGCGATGTCGGAGTCACATAATGTTAGAGCAGAGTAGCATACCAATAATAGGCGGTGGTATCGATCTTGTCACAGTAGTAGGCTTTCAGCACCTTATTCCAAGTTCAAATATGACTTTAATTAGGATAAGTCTTATTTAGGAGAAAGTCTCATTAGGTATTCTTTAACAATAAGCTAACAAGCAAAGAAGCAAGTAAGCAAAGAAGCAAGTAAGCATTAGAAGACTTCAAAGGTTATATACATAATGCAGGTAAGGAGTAAAAGCCTGAACCAAGCAAGTATAGGGCCTAGAGTGGATCTAAAGGCTCCGGATCAGTAGCCCAAGAATAAAGGGATATAAGCTTTGATGTCAGTAAGGGAAGTCCTTATTATGAGCCTAAAGCCTTAGAAACACCTGTTCTATTCTAATAGATGTAATAGTTAGAGAATACAAGTAAAGGCAATACGGCTGTTAGACAAGTAAAGCCAGGCCCGGAGCTAGGAGTAGAAGAACGCCCAATGCTTAGTATAAGTGACAGTTCCCTTATTCTTATTAGTTGAAAGAGCAGAGCCATAGAGGGCAGGGAAATTGAGTTATTAGTGAGCAGAGCCATAGAGGGCAGGGAAATTGAGGTTGCATCCAGCCTAGTAAGCGAAAGAGAGTCCTAGGGTTTTACGAAGAAGATAAGTCGAACTACACTTTATGAACCAACAACACAACGAGTTATACTGAACTACTACATCTGCTGAGCTATCAGACGAGCAACTACTAGTCCAGGTCCAGTGTTCGTCTTTCTCGTCTACCCTGCGCTCTCAACTAAAAAGGAAGAATGATACTCTAACCCGGGAAGGGCCAAGCAACGACTACTGCAGAAGATCTTTATTCGGCAACTGATCCTGATACGGCTACTACTGTTGCTTCATATCCATCTTCTTATTATTCAGGATTACTGAAGCACTTTAACTACACTTGTGGAATAGCTCACTCCTAACTCTCTTGGGGCGCTAACTTGAGCTTATTATCCTAATTCCTTTGACTCCTTACCTCGAACAGAAACGGATCAATCAGATGACACAATAACGGAAAAACCATCAGTGACGTTACCAACTAGAGGTGTAACCGATCACTACTAAACTTGCTCGGTTAAGGCTTAATCATACTTCTTTCTCTAAGTTTCCGCTATGGTAAACAAATCTTCTGTGGGGAATTACCTATCTTGCCTTTGTCCAGCTGTTCTAATGCATTTATAGCCTTACATCTTTGGCGCCGACAAACGGACTTTTGCGCAACGACATTCTGCACTTTCCGTACTTATCACTCCAAACATGCTTGTTCTCCAACCTCACTGCTGACTCTTTCCTTACTTATGTTGAACCTCACTGCTGACTCTTTCCTTACCTACTTATGACTGCTGACTCCTGATTCTAATGTTATACCAGCGGACTCCTTTCCTTTGAGTCGCCTCTCTTTCTTATTCTTTAGTAGGATAAAGTCAACTAAGTTAGTTAATAACACCCAGAATTCCTGGGCCGTCTTCTCTTTTATATTCATTCTCTTCTTGGCCCTTCTCCTTTATATATTAGGCCTGCAGACACCGCATCAGCCTGTAACACCTAAGCTTCAATCTGAGCCTACCTGGTTTAAGTCTATGTCTGCCGTTGCTTGGCCGTTATGACTGTCATTTTCTGACGCTCTCTTAACTCGCTGACGTTTAGCTCCTACCGCTGAAAACATAGATTGTAATAGAAAGAGTGGAGCGGCCCTGCCGCGCAACGTTAGTAGTTGCTTGGCCGTAATAACTGTTACTTGCTGCCGCGCCACATTAGTAGTGTCTTGGCCGTCTTACGCCGCCTAAACTCACTGCCGCGGAACATTAGCAGTTCCTTGGCGGTCGTTAGTAGTTGTTTGTCTAGTAGTTACTTGTCCAGTAGCTTGGCCGTTGCTTGGCCCTTTTTCGACCTAGTTTCGCTAATAAACCACTGATCAATATTCTATAAAATAACTGGAAATACTCTGGAATATTGTATAAGATCATGTTTGAACAAGCCAATCCAGAAATCAGAATCAAAGGTTCAATACATAATGAAGGGGCTGAGAGTTAGATAGGGCTGGCAAGGGTAAGGGTCAATTCCTAGTTTCTAGTTGTTCTCTTAGTTCCTATTTCCAGTCTTCGAAGACATCGGCAGTAATAACTCTAGCAAAATACATTATGTGTTGTCGAACTTAACTGCACAAAACAAATCACTACAAGTAAGTATTTAAGGCTGGCTGTTCTTTATGCCTGGTGTGGTTACGGGGGAGACTCAATCTAATAAGCGGGGATAGGCTCTACTAATTCTCAATAACCGTGGAGTCCCTATGGCCAACCCAAACCTAGTGGAAGCGGATAAAGGGCAGGGAGAGAGACAGAATGGAGAATCAAAAGGAACTAACGAAGATGTCGGCCAGGGATGACAATCTAGTGAACCTTAAGCCATACCAAATGGCATAAACCTGAACTTTTGAATGCTGTTGCTTATACCAGAAAAAGAAAGTGCCGACTCTAAGAATGCTGTTTGCCTTCTAATGCTCTTGACTTGGACTTTGAATGCTGTTGCTTTGCTTATACCAAGAGAGAAAAAACGGGTGAAAATCCAGCGGATCGGGGACTGAGCTACGAAAGGAGAGAAAGAACACTTGCAGGCAGAGTAGATGGACAAGCTGATGGTTTAGGTATACTTGGCAATTGCTTCGATGGGGGGTAAACTTTGATGCATGTCCGACCCCCAGTAAACTAGGGTAGGGTAAAGGGGCCTTTAAAGGTACTCCTACCAGCGAGGTAGCGTTCGTTATTCTCTATTAGCGAATAACCCGGCCGCTACAAGAGCACCTCCGTTAGCGACTAGGAAGTGAGTTCTTTCGCGCGCAACTTACAGCACTGATAAATAAATAGGGAAGGCTGGCACTGATAAATAAATAGAGAAGGCTTGTCGAAGTTCTGTTGTTGCTGTATATTCGTTCAGGAATCTGGCAATAACTTTCCCTTTTCTTGAAAAACAAAGAAAGATCATCGCAAGCATCAGATCCAGACGCGAGTAAAAGCAATGGAATCCAGAATCCCTTTATCCATTTACAGCTAAAGCGGGGACCCACCGACTCTAGTAGTTGTAGGCCATGCCTGTGTCCGATACAATCAATATGAAATAATAGGTAAGTGCATGGTTGCTAGAGCAATACTTTGTTACTTTATTATATACGTTGTGCTAAGTCTCTTTTCACTTTCATGGAATTTCCCCTTCTGAAAACCCCTGTGTGCGCGCTTCCTATGCTCATGCTTACCGGTAGCTGCCCTTGGATTTCACTCGCTAGTGCGAGGAGCGATAAGACACCCTTGTAGTGATAGCGGCAGCCCATGCTTTTTGGGGCGCCCGGCCTTAGTTTGAATTCCAGAAAGACCCGGAACCATTGGAAGCAGCCTTCGAAGCGTCAGAGACAGAGCCAGAACTCACTATTGACTCTCTCCCACTCACTGGAAGCGGCATCTTCTTATATGATTCTGGAATCCCCGCCGTGCTTCTAGGCAATGAGAGAAAGGTGGCGAAGCGAGGATGGCTCCGGACCTGATCATTCAAGTACCACAGCGCATTCTAACCAGGAATTTCATCAATAGATGCGGGAGGGCAAGGCACATATTTCTAGCGGATATAAGGCTACGAAAGGTCTCCCTTTTAGAGAAGAATCAAATCCAGTAGGAATATAAACTTATCTGTTAGAAGAAATGCCACCATATGAACCAAGGAAAGCAACAGCACTCCTGGGGAACGGGATTGGGGGATGGAAGTGACAAAAGCGCAGGCATTGAATACAAGCCAGGAATAGAATAATGAAACTCTCAAGCCCGCTTGAGAATCCGCTGTGAGGGAATGCTCTCTTGTTCACGAATGCCCAGTTGGAGTATATGCTCTTCTTGCCTTGATTATTGCCTTCTCCTTGTAGTGAAACTAATCCATAATGAAAACCTCTTGTTAGTAACTACACTATTTGCCTTGACTTTGATGATGGCTGTCCCAACTCCATTTATGCGAGAAGTACACCGAAGTAGAGTTCCAGAAGATAAGTATTGAAGCAGTCAAAAAGAGCTAACAGTTTCAATGGAAATGGAATTAAGCGATGCAAGAAAACAAGCAAGCGCAAGAATATATAGTACATGAGTAAGACTTCCGGGCAAGAACAAGAAGCAAGTATACGCTGATTTGAAGCTATGCAGTGAGGAATCAGTGTTGTTAATCTGTTGACTTGCCTCCGGACTATTACTAACGCCGATGACTAAAAACATGGATTTTTCATCACTCCTTGCTAGGTGCACTCTCTTCAACAAGCAAACTAGCAATACAGTGTTTGTTTTACTATCTATTATGCTATGCGAGATAGCTGATTAACATTCATTGCGAGATTAGCTTCTCAATTCCATTCAACAAGCAAGCAACAGCGTTAGGAGTTTGTAAAGCTTAGAGCAAGGAAAGAAAGGAGTAAGGAATTAGGTAGAGCAGATACAGAGCCAGGCCAGGCCAGATATAATGTCAGAAGTGAGTTTGATAATCATTCTCCCCTTCCGAGTACATATATAGCTTAGAGGCAAGGCAGGAGTAAGTAATAAATAAGCAGTTCTGTTTCAACAAGCAGTTCTGTTACCCTTTGATAGATGTCAGCAGTGTTTTCTTACCACATGACACAATAGGTGCACTCAAACAAGCAACGAACAAGCAGCTTTCATATATGGGCAAGCAATAACATCTAACGGAATTCTATTACCGGGAGAAATTGATGAATCAGATGATGGGCTTATTAGGGCCTTCTTTCTCGGATGGAAATCGATCTATGTCAGCAGAGATAGATCCGTAGATAAAGTTGTTGAGATGAGTCGATGTCGCGGGTTGACAGCTGATATGCATGACAAAGCGATGGATTCTCCTATATCAAGGGATGCTAGGCTCTTTTCACTAGAAAATCGATTAGGTCACCTATGATACGAAGCGCTAAAGAATGCCAGCCTTATGCACCGGCTCTAACGGCTGACACCCAAGATAGATGCTTTCAGTCATCAATGCTTATAAGGAGTTACGTGATTCCTTAGTAAACCCGCTCTTTCATTTCAACTCCGAGATGGATGCATAAGAGAGCTCAAACCATCGTCTTTTACAGTGGGTAGCCGGTCTCAATGTTGGCCTTCCATCGGAGTTATGCCTTCCTATCGCTCGTACCGTTAAGGGCGAGGAAAGGATTGTTTTCGTCTGCAAGTCTAGTTGACAAATTGACAGTGCCAGCAACTGCTTTCGATCTACCCCTTGTCTGAAGAAGGGAATTGAGCTATGTAACTAGGGCAAACAAACCAACTAACCTATCTCTTTTGTGAGCCTATTTGGAATAGGAATAGCATATAAAGCAGCTCATCTCGCAAACACATTAATTGCATATATATCTTATCGAGCACATTGTATAGATCTATCTGTAAATACACTAACTGAACCAATGTTATTGAGCCCTTTCTTTTACGGGGTGAAAGCCACTTTGAAGTCCAAAATAGGCCCGAAACCAGTACTTGAAGTTGAGAGCTTAAAGTTGTATTTGTTCAGGTCCACAAGTGTTTTGGATTCTTCAGCGAGGTTATGTAGTTGAGTTCCAGTTCGAAAGGAAGCTGTCATGAAAGTTATTGTTGAGTCAGCTGTAAGGTTAGCGAGTGGAGTTTCGTTCGGGGTTAATACTTGACTTATTGGAGTGGAAAGCGAGGGCGCTAAGATATTACTGTACTTTCAAGGGCTGGGCGCTAGGAAGGCAATAATCACGGTTAAGGTTAAGGGCCATAAAAGAAGGCTGAATTCTCAAAGTCAAACCTATGGGAAACGACTCGAAGGTACAAAAAGCTTTCTTACGTAAGCACCCGCTCCATACGAGACTGGAACTTCTCTTGCAACCCCATTAAGAAGTCTGGACCAGTAGGGCTAGGAATGTAACTTGCACCGAGGCAAACAGCACTTGAATCCCTGTTTCGAGCAGCTGACACATAGGAAACAATCACTTATCTTGCGGACAGAGAAATGAATAACTTGAACTTATATGCTATGTTAGCCGTAGCGAACGTTCTTGTATAGTAGATAAAGTAGATTACTCCTAAGGTCGAAACAAAACAAAAGGATTAATGGCGGAAAATGCATTTCAGGGGTCATGGCAAAAGTAGGTGGCTACAAAGTCAAAAAGTATTAACCTAGGCTCGCTATAGGGACAGTTAGTCCTGTGAAAACTCACTATATGGGATGGGGCAACCAGTGCTTTGTTAGTACTTGTGCTTCTGCGCTCCAATCTAAAGATTCGATTAATGATTTGACTGCGCTAAGATCAGATGCTTCTGTGCTAAAATCCATTCGTAGATAATGGCCTTCTTCCGCTTACGTATCGGGTGCGAGTTCCTTTGCTTGTTGAGTCAGGAGCTGTGCTAAAGGAAGCTGTCATATACGAGTCTCCTCTTTCAGCATTTCGTTACTGCCGCTTCACTTCTGCTCTTTACCTACTCCCCGGATGTATTACTTTGATTTCTCCTAAACCTCTCCCCGTATACAGTATCTTATCGAGTTCCCGCTTCTGATTTAGTTCCTACTCTGGACAGGATGTATTACTTGAAAACAGGGCTATGTCAAACATTAGGTAAAACTCCAGTTCCTTTACTTGCTCCAGTGGTTACTTGTCTATACGTTGCTTGGCTGATTGATACTAAACCGGATACTGCTATCGCTACCATTAAGAAGTCTGGGCCTGTGTGTGAAGAATCAAAAGAAATGCAAGACTAAGGCACCCCTGAACCAAAACAAGGAAATGCAAGACTAAGGCACTCCAGCAACAAAACCAGATTAGTTGGCAGTGAAAGCCCTACATCCTCTCGCATGGCAACCAGATTAGTTGGAAGCTGAAGCCCTACATCCTCTCGCATGGCTTCCAGTTCAAGAAAGAAAGAGAAAGTATTCACACATGGAATATCACATACATATGAATAATAAGGTCTTTCCAAAGGTAAGGATAATGTTATTGAATTAGGCGAAATGGAAATGGAACTGTTGAACTCACCTAACTCAATAAGTGAGAAGTGCACAGATAATATAAGAAAGTAACAAAAAAACACCTTACTCGAAAGAACTCAGTATTAGCTCGAAAGTAAGAAGAGATCAATCCGTATTAGCTCGAAAGAAATCAAGAAAATCAGTATTAGCTCGAAAGAAAAGAAACAAAGTCAAAAACTCGAACTCTGTTAGCGCTGGCTCTACCTAACCTCAAAGCTTTAGTATATATGTTAGTAATATTACCTCAATCTATACAAACCTCTTTGCATTCCATTTTCTGGTTTTCGATTCCGTACAGAAAAAGAGTCCTTCCTTAAGACGACATATATCTATTTTCTTTTTCCTTAATCTAGGTTGTTGACCACTAAATAGGTGTTTCTGTTGGCCGGGACTATGTTCGAAATCCAGTCTGAATCAGAGACAGTTCTTATGAAGTTTGCACCGATTAGTTAATCTCTTTCTGGAATTACTTTCAAGTAGCTTTTGGAGTGTTTTTCGCTTTTGTATCACGGACTAAACTCCTTCTATGAGGATCAAACGATGCTCACGCAGGGGTAAAACTATGGCGCTCTATAGTATAGGACTAGGCTCAAATATCACTATGGAAAATACACTAGAAATTCTGTCTTTCTTGTTCTACTGGTGTGAATCACGCGCTTCTTTCTTTGAACTATTCTAGGTTCCACTTCCTGTTGATGTCCACTTTATATTCCACCATTGCTATGGTCCCTTGTTCATATCTTTGAAAGAGCTTGCCCTGTTACCCTCTGGTTTGTAGCATAGGACAGCTTAGAGAAAGCCTCCTACGCCGTTTTGCGAGTTGACTCGGAGATAGACGTGGGCGAAGGTTCGTCAATGATTAGCCTGTCCCCAAGCCAAAGATGAAGTAGAAAGAGACGGAGAGGGTTCCCCAAGAAAGATTAATAAGTCGAAAAAAACGGAGCTTATGATATAACCCTAGGATCCTACCCTCGACAATAAGTCCAATGGGATATGGGGGACTATATTTGATCTAATCGAAATCTGTGTATTGGGTTTCAATCATGCAGATCTCTATGATCCCACTTGGTAGAAAGTGGTCGGGCAGAGTATAGTTTTTATTCATTCGGAGTTGGATTGGCAAAGGAGCTACGATGGTTGTTTTTCCTTGTTATGTATGCAGCTTTTCCTTGTTATGTATTTAGTCCGCTAACAGGCAGAGCCAGCCCGATTTCCCTTGGTTCTGCTCCACCACCTGTACTGGAAGCAACAGTCAAGATGCGGACTACCCGGACAGAACACAGCTAGTGAGTCTTGCAGCTAATTACGCTTGGCGTTCCCCATAATGAATAAAGGGGCGCAACTCTCGTGTAGGAAGTAATTTCATGCTAAGGATTTTCTCTCATAGATAATGTTACTTATTTTGATTCATAGAAGATTTATTGGAATGGATCCTCTTACCTATTCCTATCTCACCAGCAAGCCCTACAGCTGTGCCCGCCCATATTAGAATCAAGGGTTTCTTCATAATACTATATATTCCATTAGATGAAGGCACATTGGGCGAGATCAACAAAACCTAACGATACATACTGAAGCCTTAACCTCATCGAAAAGAAAAGCTAACAAGTATAGTACTGCATTCCTATCTTTCCCTTCCCTATCTGCTAAGTTCCCGGAACGCTGGTCTATCATCGATGAATGTTTCGCGCGCTCTGGTCTATCGGCGGAAGGTCAAACTGGGCCCTATTAGAAAAGGCGGATTCTCTCACCGTCTTTGTCCCCACTGCTATGGTCTATCGGCAGCCTACATCTTTTGAACTTCATTACTGTGAAAGCTTGCCCCGACTACTAATTCTTTGCTCAAGTAATCCCTACCGACCTATTGATTGAATCCTCTTATTCAGGGTTAAGTTCAAGGCCTCTTGATTGAATCCTCTTTCTTATTCAGGCGATTTCTAGACTATATCTGAAAGAATTCCCTTCACCGAACGAAAGCTAATTGTCTTTGAGGGATCCGATCCGACCTACTTACTTCTAGCATTTCGCAGCTAAAAAAAGAAATGGTTTCCGGGAATGATATACGCGCTCGAAGCAAGGGGAGGTAGAGTGATAAGCACCAAGGTCAGGATCCGAATCAGCAGTTAGAGTTTGCTTAGCACCAGTTCCATTCTTATTAGTAATGGATAAGTACTAGTAGCGGAAGCAAGGAGACAAGTAAGCAGCGCCAGTTTGCAGCTACAACTACAGAAATCCAGAGAGAGGGTGCGGCCCCGGCTAATAAGAAAACAACTCGGTAGTAAGGGTACTTCTACTAATACTTTCAAGGTGGATTGATACTAATACTCGTGATGGAAAGAAAGATTTGCTACCCCACAACAACTGGTGGGTTTTTAAACAGAGATATAGACGGAAAGGCAGGGTATTGAGACTTCAGCAAGTAAGGACAGGCTCATGGAATAGGTAGTAAGCCCGGCCAAGTCAATACTTAACAAGTACAGGAACAGGGCCAAGCGTATACTAGGTCGGTCAAGTATCAAGAGTCAGGGTTAATCAAAGAATCAAGAGCCAGAGAGGGATCTATTCATTCTGAGTGACTAATGCGCTAGATCTATCCCTTAACTCCATTTCCTTTATACCTGAATTCGGCTCATCGTCCTGTGCCCTTAAGTAATTGGCTAAAGGGAGCTTAGAGGCAAGCCACAACTACTTATTAGAATTACGATAGATCGGACCTAAGGCAAATTACATACCAGCACCTGGCCAAGCGTATACTTAGCAACAACAGTTGGACCAGGTCAGGAGTTAATGCCGAACAAGCCAGCAAGCCAGAATTCCACTATTTCTTTACCAACCCTAGTACTCTCCGGCAGGAAATACTTTGAGAATCAGCTCTTAGGGGAATATCCGCTGTTGTCTATATAGATAGAAAAAGATCTTTCATGTCGCATATACTAACGCTTTTCTCATTATTTCATGGATGGAAAGAGGGGCTGAGTTACTGGAGGATGCGATGGAGTGGAAGGAATGAGAACAACCTGCTCTTTTGGTCCTTCAATCTTTGAACAGCTGATATGCAACTACTCCTTTATGGATTGTTGAGCTAGAGTGCAAAGGCTGCAGTTTCTTAAATATAGTAGGAGGTCGGTCGTTATGAAAATGGATTTGATATGACCTCACAGCCAATGAGGAGCCGAAAGTGAAAGTAGGATAGATGTAAAGTTCCGGTAGTTTAAGTGAAACAATCTCTTGCTTCTATTCAGACTCGGTAGTTTAAGTGAAACAATCTCTTGCTTCTATTCAGACTAATGAGAAAGGCTCTTGCTTCTATTCATACTAATGAGAAAGGGGCGGAATCCCAATAAGTCAGTTTGGAAAGTAGATAGCAGGTTTGATGAATGATAATCGAAGTGAAATAACGGCATTTTGTGCCCTCTCTTCCCCTTATTAAGTGGGAACAGGAACTTTCTTTTTGAATGGAATCAGCTGTGAATGCTAGCTCCGCTGCAACAATAGCGTTTGTATAGGTAGCTTACGGTGACGGGTAGCAAAAGCAAGATGGGACGAGAACTCATCTCATCTCGGGACTGGGAATGACTAAAAAAGCAAGAAGATATGGCATGGTCGAATATAAGGTATCCAGTGGATTTATGCTACTCTATTTGGAATCTATATTGGCCTTGGGCTGGCTTCTTTATAAAGAGAGTACCCAATAAATAATGGCTATGGTCCGGACCTAAGTCTCTATCGCTCTGTATTCGGCATCAGCGGTAGCAGCTACAATTGCTAAAGATGGAGCTGATCTGATGTTGGTCTTGCTCAAGAGAAGAGAATGAATCCATAGCCTTCAAAAGTGTCTTTCCCCGTCCGGGATCACCAGTATCGTGTAAAACGTTGGCCTTTTCCGAGGAACTACCTATCTTTTTAGGTAATACACGCTGTGTGGAGGAGATACAGTTTCCGTAGGGTTGGTGGTGCTTGCCCCTTGGACAGCTAAATCTCACTTTTTGCCATTGCCATCGCTATCGGACATTCCATCTCGTTTTTGAAGATCGATACTCAGCACAGAAAATCTAAGACATGGCACGGTAGGAGAAGGGAAAAGGAAAGCCCAGCAAAGAGACTGGGGTCGAGAACAATTGGCCCATTTGAAACGAAGATGATTTGCTCAGTAGGCGGATTGGATTCAATTGACTCTGTCTCTGGGGTAGATAGAAAAAGCGAAAATAGAGTGCCCACCTCCCATCACCTAGAAGAAAAGAAGCAGATGCTTAGGCGAACCACTTACACAATCATCTTAAGGGCGCTTTCTCTAACCAACTAAGCTACCTAAACCAACTTCCAAATATCCTACCCGGGACCTCTATATAGGAATTCCCAACCCTTCCCTATTTGAGATCCACTTGAGACTGCCCTTACATTAGATTATACCAACGAAAGAGAGAACACTTGTAGGCTCGTGAATGTAGGCATAGAAAGCATATGCTAAGCACCTGAAGCAGACCTGAGCAAGAAGGCCTCTAAAGCGTCTTTGCCAAGGAGCAGCATCTCCCCTTACCACAGGGCGAATTACTGCCTTTCAAGTGATACTTGTAGAAAGATGGGGAAAAAGTGGACGTTTCAGTTGATTCGGAAGCTAGGTACACATACACATCTCTTCGAAGAGAAAGAGAGAAAACCAAACCCGAAGGAAGGTTTTTCAAAGGCTATTTTGCTGCAGGCTTATGAATGAATGTGAATAGCACCATGATAAAAGGATTATGATCGTTAGAATGCCACAACAAGATCTTAAGCGCCCTTTCCTTCTCAGTAAAAAACGAACCCGAAAGCACCGCCCCTATTCCCTCTATTGCAGGGATGGATCCTTCCCTTCGTTCTACTCAGCCAGATTAGAGACATTGACTATAAATACTACTAAACTAACAGCTTAACCGAACCCGGAGTGGGGAACTGACTAGAGAAGAGAGTGTTGATATCACGAAAAGCCCAGCGCGAGCGCTTCTTTCGAGGAATCCTAATCTCCAAATAAGTAAAGGATATTCTAATGAAAAGGCAACAACTGTATGTCATTACACTCTCTTCCTCTTTAGAGGGGTGACTGGGCTATGCTCATTCCAAGAAGGAAAGGCCGTAATAAAGTAGGGCGATTCTTCTTCCTGTACTGTTGCGTTTCCACATCCAGTTCAGGCTTGAGTTCCTTCTCTCTTTCCACTAGTTAAGCTTCCAGCTCTATGTATGGTAGTTGCTTGACTCGGTCTTCTTAATCCCCCAGTATAGCTTGATTATGGCCCAACTGCCAATAACAGAACTACACTTAGCGCTTCAAAGCCAGAGTCAAACACTCGAATTGCTTATGCTGATGCTAACTCAACAACAGTGAAACTACAAAATCTATTAGAGCTTGTTCGGAGCGGTATCTTGATCTTATAGCTTGAGGAGAGTGTTTTTCTTTTGGTGCTTGCTTGAGAAGGCAATAATCAAGGTGTTGGACAAGAAGTTGACGCGTATAGTAGTTCAGTTGGGCTTGGACAATAGAATATAGTAGTTCAGTTGGGCTTGGACAATCAGTGTAGTGTGTTAATAAGTTCCTCTGGTCTGGTCTGTATTTAGTGCACGCCAAAAGCCAGAGAACGAGCAGACGGAGTTAGTTGACAATTGAGATGAATGAGTTGCGCTTATGGAATGGAGTTATTGAGTTTCTTTTGCTTATGGAATTTTACTACTTGACTTTGAAGAGAGCTAAACCAATCTACTTCTTTCTTTATAGCTATACCAATATCCTTCTTGAAACTCTGACTTTCCTCTGTCCCTTTCTTGTGGGACTGCTTCCACATCCACTTATCATGCACTAACCGTATATTTCCCATACTTGCTTGAAGAGCAAGGAATAGAATCTTGTAGTTAATTCCATAGACTCCGCTTGCTTGGTTGTATCGGGAGAGAAAGAACCTTATCTGAACTTGCTGAGCCCCACCCCTACCCGCCTTTCCCTTGCGTACCACATATAGACTACTAAGTGAAGTCAACCTTGAATGGCACATAACTACTACTTCGAAGCACTGTGTAGGTTTCTTAAGGCAGGGATGCTTCTGAAGCTCACAGGAAAAAAGAGAAATTATGTCACAGCTCCTCTTTGCCCCCTATCAAGTCTAGTAAGGCTTTTCTTTACAAGGTTATGAATACAGCATTTATTACTTCATGGATGCACTAATGGATGAGGGTTGGCAATTCCTTCATCTCGATAGAACGTTGATGAATATTCAGGAAGAGTTGGAAAAAAGCAGCTTATAATGAGCATCCATTTGAGTCGATCATTTCCAAGATCTAATTACGGTTTTGGATTATGTAGTGGAACCCCGCTTTCAAATCAGAGTTTTTACGCTTTGTAAAGGCATAAAAGTTCTTGGCCGGCCTCTGGACCCCCAGAATTAGTATGCAAGATTAGCTTACTGGAGTGCCAATCAACCGAGTGGAGCAGAAGATTTGGCGAACGAAGACAAAGGTCAAAGGCATAATTATTGAGATTGAGAGCATTAACCTAACTAAAAAGGACGAAGATTGTGATCTTATAACAGCGGCAGATCAAACAAGAACTTGATGAGCGTGACGAAGAGCACTTTTTGCAATTCCTAAGCCTAGCTACTACTGAGAACACTCTATCACCAACATCCATTCTTGAGGGTCTTAAACGGATTCAGGCCCTCTATTTACGTAGCGAAGAAGGCAAAGATGATGATTTCTAAATCAAGTCAGTAAGGCGGAGAACATTTGTTCATTGGAGCGTCGGAGTGTAGAGGTTGTTCCTATCATTGAAGTAAGAGTTTTGGACTTAGCCTTCAGAATGATAAAGACAAAAAAGTGCTTAGTTTCGTTGGAAAAACCAATGCTAATAGAATATTGACTTTCTCTCGGTATAGATAGAAAAGGTTGGAGAGAGTGACTTTTGGAAATTATCTCCTTTCTAAAGCTGCGCAAGGCGGCCCCCTCTGAACACCCCTTTTGGATTTTTTCCCATTTAATGAAAGAAAGACCCTAACCCCCAAAACTCGGGTCGGGACCTGAGGGCCATTTTCGCTGTCTACCCCCTCCATACTGCCAAAGTCAAAGATCGGGTACTAGATATGTCTTCTATATAATAGTAATATAAGAGAAAGAGTAAGTAGGGCCGCTAAAAAGGTTATGGAACAAGAGTTGTCACGCTAGGAAATGCAAATGACTCTAAGGAACCAACGATTCTCTATTCTTAAACAACCTATCTCCTCCATACTGAATCAGCATTTGATAGCTTATCCAATAACAAAGCAAAGCCAGTCTAAACGAAAGAAATTATGATGACAGAACAACCACTTATACTTGTTCGTTCGAGAGCGATAGACCTATATTACGTTAGTCCTTGTTGGGACGGTAGATGATTGGCTGTTTGTTTTCCTTCAGTCCTTTGTTCTAGCAGCGCGGGCGGTAATCTTTTACGGAAATCCCAGTTTAGGTCTTAGCAACCATTGAGAAGTAGTTCCACTCAGTAGTTAACCCGGCGCTTACATCATTGATAGGTAGTTCAACCAGCTTTTCACTATCAATTGCGTGGAAACCTCGAGCTCCTTGGAACAAAACTAGAATAGATCCCCACCATGTAGCTTTTCTGCTTTTTTTACTAGACCACTATTTCGCTTTCCGAACACATCCTGGGCACAGACAATTGGCTTTTTCTTTCTTTTCTCTCCTTACCGGCGAGCCTATGTGCGATGCTTGTTTAGGATTGGAGTCAGCAGGCAATAGTAACATCTTCAAACAGGGCATAATCGCCTTATTTCATTTGCGCGTCACACAATCCAGCGTATTTGTCATGCAGAAACTCAACAGCAAGGTTAGACCTGCTACTGCTGCAACAATAAGATGGAAAGCACCTCTGTAGTAGGCTATGAAGTCCGATGTGCCGCCGCTTGTGACCCAAGCCTGAAGTAACTGACTCTAATAATAAAGTGTACGGAGTATTGCTTTTCTTTCTTTTATTTAACCAGCAAACAACGTCGCTCAAAAGAAAAACCCTCATTTCCGCTTATGAACCACACCTATCTTCCAAATTGCTAACTAAAGCTTGACATCACCTTCCTTTAAATGTACTTGACATCACCTTCCTTTATATGTATATAGAATCTAATATTTCATCTACTTTGTGCTAAATGGATAATATCATATTTCATCTATACAGAACCGAGACCTTAACCTCTTCCTAATATCTGGGTTCGGTTTTCCTCTTCGCTAGCCGGAGTATACCACTAGTTCCAAACCCTTTGAAAGATACAAGGGATCGATGTCGTTAGGCGAGGTCAACTCTATCATAGCTTTCCCTTTGATAATCAATATATAAATAAGCAAGGCAAGTTTGGCTACAACTATCCCAATGCAGCAAAGCTAGGTTGTGCTCTTATGACGGGGAAAGGGTCGACTCCGAAAGATCTGAGAAAGAACAAGAACCACATTTGATCCACACTAATTGCAAAGAGCCTTTGAGCGACTATACTGGCATTTGCTCTAACCGTCGCTTGAACCTTCGTAATCCATACTATACTCTCCGTACCTTAGCTTGTGGTAACCAATCATCAATACTCTCTCATTTAATTGTAGTTGAGTTCAGATGTAGCTTAAGTGAGTTCCAGAATAGAAGCCTAAAAGCAATAAGAAGAACTAGCGTTAGCGAGTTATTAGTAAGCGCGTTTGTTAGCCCTACTGCTCTCCAAAGTGTTATAGAAAGTCTCAAGTCAGGTATCAATCAAGTGTCAAGTATCCTTCAATACTCGTATAGATGCGGGTGCCGATATTCAATGGTTAGGTAAAACAATTAGTCAGTTCCTACAGTCAGGTTACTTCATTACATAATGGGTGCACTCAATTCGTCACTTCATCATGCGCGCGTCGTGGTCCAAGTCACTTTTACGCACAATCGACTCGGGTTCCTATTGCGTTTGTACTTCTAGTATATTATTAAGGGTAATAGAGTTCGGGTCAATAACTGATAGGACAGACTTTCCGAGTTCGGGTCAATAACTGAGTTTTGAAGCAAAGCAGCTTGTTACTATTCCTCTCTTTTTGGAACGCTCAATTCTCTTTAACATTAGTCTAATATAAGTGTCGCTTACAGAGTTTACGGCAACCAAGGATACTCTACTCATAAAAAGCTACAAGAAAACACTGAACAACGCGCTTGCTGCTGACTTTATACTTAACCGAACCGCTGAAGAAGGACAAAAAGATAGACCAGAGAGTATGACATTGATTCTTGCCCTCCCGCCTTACTGACATTCGAACCTTACTGACATTCTAACAAGTAATGAGAAATTAGCAAGCAACAGAACCCATCTGACACTTGCACTCAAAGCAAAGAGACTCTAACACAAGCTAGCAACTAAGTAGAATGTTGCTAAGCGCTAACGGAGGCCGCCCCTATCTCTCTAGGTTTCACCTCTGGTCAACTCATCTTATGGCTAATCTTTCTCGTGCTATTGAATTCACTCGCCCCCTTTATTGCTATTGAGTAAAGTACTTGAGCGCGGGTGCCAACATCATACATCCTATATGAAAAGAGGTCACACACCTACTCATATAGCACAACTGAGGTCACACACCTACTTATATAGCAAAGAGGCAGCTGAACCCAACACTCTCAATTGGGTTAGGACAAAGGCGGAAGCCATAGTCGGGATTATAAGCATCATTATAATCAGCAGTGCCAACGTCTTGCTTAGTTGCGGCTACGTTGCTTGGCTCTTATTCCTATTCTCACTTTCTTTATTACCCCCACACTTCTATTCTTAAATGCACTAGATTACATACTTGCTTTAAGTCTGACCTTCCATTCATAAATTAATACTTGAGAGTGGAGAGCACGAAGTGTGACCCTAATCTAGCATACGGAGCAAATTCTTCTGTTTTATATCCATCTTAAGATCTTGTTCCTACTCCTTATTCATCTCCTTATTCTAATCCTTCTTCTTTACCTGCAGCAACACCTGTGATTGATAGGTTTGTTTGTTGAGGCTTTCACACCATCTTGAGAGTCTCCTTGCGCCAACTAAGATAGATTCCGAAAATATAGACTTGTTATTAATCGAGATTCTTCCCCAGATCCTTATAGGGCTTCTATATTACCAATAGTTCTGTAGCTAGGGTACTGTAAAACTTGTGTGAAATGAAACTATAAGGAAAGGGAGGGTTTCGGGTGCCTATAGTGTTGTACTGAATTGAGTATATGCTTGGTTAGGAGCTTTTATACTCTTTTCTTTCCTTCCCGCCAACACCCTATGGAGCTGAGCTTCAACGCCTTTACTATCTTCTTTCCCAGAACTATACTTTCCTAGGGCTGCTTATTCTATTGTTGATGGTACTCTGATCCTGACTATCCCTTTGAAAGAAAAGAACTGTTTGCTTACTCACTACTTACACTCAAGGCTTACAGCTTACTTGACTCCATAGCTCTCTAGCGTCGTAGCTTGTTTACTTGTTTCATTTGCATATAACTGTGCACACAGATGGAATAATAATATACATAACTTCCCTGCTCAACTTCACTGCTAAATCACAGATAGAATAATAATCTAAATAGAACTTTACTGCTAAATCACAGATAGAATAATATACAAAACGAAACCGCTTGTTGAAACCTCACCAAAACGAAACTGCTTGTTGAAACCTAACTCCTTAAGCACTCAACTTGAAGCTAACCGAGCTCCCTATCTGGAACTAACTAAACTAACGCACCCCACACGAGAAGCCTAACGCTACACGGCCGAGCGAGCTCCCTTACGCGCAACAAAACAAACAAGCTACAATAACAAATAACAACGAGAATAATGATGTTTTCTTCCATTACTTGTTGTTACCTTGCTTCCTCACCTATGACTGCAGATGCTGACTCTAAGTAATCGAATGTAGGTAGCCTTTCCCTATACTCTAATCGAATGTAGGCAGCCTTTCCCTATACTATAGAAATTAGTACATAGGCAGACAATAACAACAATAGTACATGGACAGACAATAACAACAATGGTACATAGGCGGACTAAGCACTATCAGGACGGAGTCAGACTCTAACAATAGGTACATAGGCGGACTAAGCACTATCAGGACGGAGGCGGAGGCTTTCAGCACCTTTCTTTTCTATATGATACTGGCGACTCTATATGATACTGGCAACTCTAAATGATACTGGCTACAAAGTCAAGCATGAACCTAGCTGCAGTAGGGACAGTAGGGACAGTGCTCAGTAACCCTTCAATTCCCTCATTTACATTTAGTGCAAATACATATTCTATGAGAACTTACATATGACTACTTAAAAAAGGATCCCACCTCGCTCACTAGGACCTTTGCTTGTTCCCGAAATAGTCACTTGTCTGCTTGGTTCTTTTCCAGTTTATAGTCCTTTGCTGATGCACCGCACCCCTAGTTTCTTTCTTTAAGAATAGAATAGACATAATAGCTCTAGAACTTTTGAATATAGGTGTGTGTACAGATACTGGTTGGGTATAAAACGGATTAAGTGCAAAGTACCCATACAGGGGAACAGATGAAGCGCTAAGTCAATCAGTGTTTGTTGTCTAGGTGGAGCAATTAGTGGTTGTGTTTGTCCTTTCGTGGATTTCTCTATTATGGGTTTGACCTTTGCTTAGTTACTTGTTCTACTTGCGCCCTTCCCTAGCTTGCTCATTAGCCCTTGCGCTTGTGGACTTACAATAGATTGCTTATGCTTATTTACTAGCTTTCTTGCTTATACTTATTTACTCACTTTTTTGCTATTTCTTATTTACTAGCTTTCTTGCTTCCCTTACTCCTCACTGCTTACTCTTTGCTGCTCTAAAACTCGTCTAGCTATTCCTAACCCTCGCTATAGAGTCATTTGCACAACTTATAGAAACATAGTAACAAAACAATGCACTTAGAGCCGGTCTACTACTTTCCACTTAGAGCCGGTCGTCTCGTCGACTACTTTAATATCCGGTCTACTACTACAGGAATATATCGGATTTCAAAACGCTATCTTGAGACTTGACTTTCTACTTTCAACGAGCAAGTATTGTAGGGGAGCAGAAAGAATGGACTTGACTTTGTCCTGTGCCCTTAATTAATGGGCTTAAGGAGTTATTTTGGAGAAGGTGCCTCTATTCGTGAGAAAAACTATCTGCTATGTTTGGTTACCAAATTATTGGATAGGAGCAGGTCTAAGTGCTTTGAATGAGAAGCGTATTGGGAGTAGGAGCATTGAATGAGAAGCGTATTGGGAGTAGGAGCATTGAATGAGAAGCGTATTGGGAGTAGGAGCAGGTCCAACCGATGCAAGACTCAGTTCAGTAGCGGTGCTTGTGATAAAGCTTAAGTATACTGTTGCTCTTTCAAGTGCTTTTCCTCTCGAGTCACCAACCGTTATAAGTAAGGGCAACAACACTCGCTCGCCCTAAAGCGGAAGATCTTGTCGATTCCACTCGAAAGTCATAGTTGATTGAATGGAATTTCTATAAGTCACACTTGATATAGATTGATGTCAAGTGTCGAACAGTCCATTCCCTTTTTAAAGAACGGAAAGAGACCCTACTTCAGTGCGCTTCTGCTAGCGAGTTAACCCTGAATCATTTCATTGAACCTATTCTGACTCTTATGATTCTCTAATAACCCTTTGATATACGATCGATACTTGTTGCGCCTTAGCATTCAAAGAACTCCCGATTAAGGTTAACAAGACTTATTAACTGACCCGCAACTCTATTAATTGCACTTGCTGCTGACTTTAGCGCGGACTTTCGCCTTAACAGATTAACTGACTGATTAACTGTAGATTCTTGAGTGGACTTTCCTTCTTATGCTTCAGCGCAAGATAGATTCCATTCAACAAGTTCAGAGTTCGATCAAACATATCTTGATTATTGTGTTAAGGGTGCCTCCGCCAGAGAATTGTGCTCGGGCCCGCCTATTCGTGCTTAAAGGAAGCAGTGCTTGTTTTGTGACTTAATTACTGACTTGTTACTTAATGACGCGGACACTGGACTATAGCTCATAGCTCATTAATATATATGAATTAGTTCCTTACTCTCTATGCCTTCGGGTGCAATGAAAGCAGTCAGCGGAATAAAGACGAGTTGAAAACAGGTGGACTTGTTTCTTGCGCGGAAGATCTAACATAGGATTCTTATTCCACTACATCTTAAGATCCAGCTCTCTATTGTTTGGTTTGACCTATACCCTGAACTACAAGTCGGCACGCAACCCGAACTCTCTTCCCTAACGCGCAGAATGAGATTGAACTGACAAAGAAAAGAAGTCAGAATGGAATGGAACTGCTTAACCTCAAGAAAAGAGATGAGCATGAAATTATGTATAAAGGATGAAACTACTATGAAAGTAGAACTACACTTTCCTTTCAGTCCCGCTTACCGCAACACTCATTGAAGCAAGACTGTTAGAAGAATGAATGTATTGTCGACCAGAAAGAAACTCGTATGAAGGACAGAAACAAGCTATAGTCATATATAGAGTTCTTATTTGTTACTACTGCCGAAACTCGTGAATGGAAATTGGACTCTCTTTCTCTTGCTGGGCATTTCAGATTCTCTCTCTTCTAACTCAACTCCCGAAACAGGACTGACTCAGATTACCTGTCAACACCCGAACCAGTACTGTCTCCTTTTCTATAGCAGTTATTTGAAGTTACTTTCTTTTAGATTATGGAATACTGTTTCCGAACCCATACGGAACTCACTAAAGCTATCATCTTTCCCAACCCATAAGGAACTTACTTAAGCTATCTGCCAAACCCTATACGTTCTCTTTGTCAAGCTATCATGGATTATACTTCAATATGGCGTCTCTATACCCATTTATTTATAAATATAGCATCTCTATACCCATTTATTTATTCTATTATATGTTACTTATATGAAACAATTGGAACTCGCTAACAACCGAACTCTATAATAGGACAAACTACACATAGATAGAAAGGGGATGGGGATGCGAGCTTCTATCGACTATCTGCTCTTATTAAACCCACACTGGAAGAGTCAATCGTAGTTACTGCTTGAAGGTAAAGGAACAGGTATAACAAACTAACATGCTACAAGGGCAATATCATGAAGAAAATAGGAGAGGGCTGCATCACTCATAGATTGAAGTAAATTAAGAGCATTGCTTCCTAATTGAAGTCAACTAAGAGCATTGCTTCCTAATAGATATCATATGGGCGAACAAGCCAAGTCGGCGTGCGTTAGCTTACTTCTGGGGTTTTGGGGCGTGTTAGGGAGTTTGCTTACTTTCTTTCCTCACGTTAGAACAAGGGAACATAGTATACTGAATTTAGCTTGTTCCCCGAGACAACAAGTTGATTGTTTGAATGGAATCTGGATATAGCAATAGAATCTAGTGAAAAAGAAGAGAATTGAGGCAAACATTGAAGGCTAGACATATGGTACTTTCTTCCTGCCCTTGTAGGACCGCCGTTGCTTTAATCATTTAAGTGGTGTTTAAGTCGTACACAATCTAGATTCTAGTCAAAGTAAGCACAGTAAAAGCACTCTGCGCTCACTTACCAACTCGAATAGTAGAGAAAATCACTGCTCACTCCTTACTCCTGTCCTGACTGCTTACAGCCTTATTGAACTTCTTCATTGAGTGCACACATTCTATAAGTAAGCATATATTACTTTCATTGTCATACAAGCTTATATACGCCCGCTATAGCTCCTTGTCATAGAGATAGGTTCATTGTATAGGTGAAACTTAGAGAAAGATGTGAAAGCCTTATAAAGCCCAGAGCCCGAGCTCACTCACTAACGCACAATCAATGGTTTTCGCCCATCTTTGTTAGTTCCCTAGCTTATTTGCTTGTTTCATAGAATCTGGATGTCGCGGCATAAGAGAGTGTGAGTGCACATCATATAGATAGAAGTCATGAAAAACACATCACAAAACGGATATATAGATTATTGCTTGCTGGCTCTACTAAACTATCTGCTATAGCTATACTGCTATAAGGAATGGCTCTACTAAACTATCAGCTACTGCTCTACTGCTATAAGGAAAGAATAGAGGATAGGCAAACACCTCTGAAAAGAAAGAATAGAGGATAGGAACCCGAGTTGCTAGTTTCATGAAAATAGAAGTAGAAAAGCAGTCTCATATAGAATATAGTAACAACACAGCTTCTTCTAAGGAGAAGTGTCTGGTCGACTGGCTAATCCGCTGTTCAAGGGAATGGCTCTCTAGCCAATACTACGAGCCGGCTCTGCTCTGGCTAACGCTATAGGGCGAAACGGCTTGTCATTCAATAGAAGGTAAAGTGCACACATTATATAAGAGAAAATAGAGTCAAAGCAGAGCATTGCTTCCTTATTAAGCTCCTCCTCTCCTAACACAATAAGCTTGTTCCGTTGATTGTTCTCACTGTGTACTTTACGGCTTCCCTTTGGAATCTTGATTATGACGTAGAAAAGAGAGCTAGAGGGCAAAGATGACATGGCACAAGTCAAAAGAGAGGGCACGAAGTAAGTAACAAGAGAGGAGTGAGTTGACAAAGCAAGAACTCTGATTCTGCAGTTTATCATTCAACATTCCATTCTTCAGGTCCAATTCCTATTCTTACCTACTAATACACTTATGGGTATAGGAATGCTAACAGTTCGCTCTCAGTTCGTGTAGTCAAGAGAAGGGCAGTATGAGCAGCTACTGTCTAACCAGCTAGCACAGCCGAACTCTGCTCGGGATAATAATCCTAGCCTAGGAAAAGATATAAAGGCAGACAGAGAAGCCTTTGTTAGTATACTCAAATGAACGGAAGACGAACATAAGCTAGGACGGACAGGACCCCTGTAAGGGTAACGTTTTCTAGTCTCGTATCTTGTTTTTCCCTCTCTTTGTGTTGTGCTAATTTCTTGGCCGGAGCTATTCTATCTATTCTGGGCAGATATTCTATAAGGGTAATCCAGTGTGTGTTTAAGGAACTGTCCTTTAATGGATCTAGTGTGCATCTTACTGTCTCAATCTTGCATCATATGGCCGGACCTTGCTTTCCCGCTAACACTTTCTACATATGGTACCCTAATATTGGATCTTTTGAGCAAGACTCTTTTCCAAGGCACGAAGCTTGCCCATCTGCTCATATTAGAATGAATACTAACTCGCTCGGAGTAAAGGGTTAGGCAGGACGACCTTACTGATGACCCGGACTAAAGAAGATCGGTCCGATATAGCACTGATGACTTGAAAGTGCTTTCCGCTTTGACAGTAAGCAAGCGCCTTTCACCCTCTTTCTTTGACTTTGATTCTTCGGTGGTGTCCACACAAGAAGAAATACGAATGCAATTAGGAAAACCATCATTCATTCATTCCACTCTCTGTCCCTTATTCGGTTTTGATTATTCTCCCCACTCTAAAAAACTCCTAGGTCCTATCTAGAAGGCAATAAGTGGTTTTGATTGAATTGCCCGCTCTGAATGGCTAAAGGAAGTGGTATAGGGCTTGCTTTACGATACATAGGTTCCCATTAATCTTGCTTTACGATACATAGGTTTCCAATAATAGATCGTATTCCCCATAAATCTATCTAAGCGAAAGTGAATGTATTGGCTAATAAGGACCTCTATCACAATCCTTATTAATGTCCCTATGATAGAAATGATCCTTTCCATCCTGCTTACTTATCTTTGGCAAACAAGAAACATAAAGAGGATTAGAAAGCCAACTCAAAGAAAGAAAACGGAGCGAACAAGACACACCGGAAAGAGAGATGAGAGTCAAAGCGCTGCTTCTGTGGATCAGCTTGGCGAGGTAGGGATTGAGAAATCAATGTGCCGGTACAACTGTTCTCAAAATAACACTAAGAGTGGGAAGCCACTATGCTACTATATCAAGAGGGAGGCTCTTCTGTCCAATAAGTTTACTAAGAACTCACTTGAAGAAAGGAGCTTCCTTAAAACTCACCCATTTATCACTTTAGAAGAGACAGATTCATACGCCGTCAGGTACTCTATCTCTCCAATCCAAAGACAGCTCATTCACCAGTTCATGGTCAACTCGTTGCGACCCGACCCCCTTCTAAACCGTGTATAGGATCATTGGAAGCTAGTCTGGAATCTTAGAGAGAATCATTCGCCTTTTCGGCCCCTCTGCCTATAGAGAATAGAAGAACCGCCCCTGCTTCTTGAGAGAATAGAAGAACCGCCCCTGCTTCTTGCTTCTGTAGACTTCATATTAAACTCAATGCATATGCTATTAGTACTGTTTATTGGAGAAAGACTATTAGACATTGCTTGGTTGATTCAGGCGATTGCTAATAATATACCAAGAGTCAAGCGATTGCTAATAATATACCAAGAGTCAATATCTTCCTAAGAGTCAATATCTTCCTTTTCATAGCTACATATTTGATTGTTAAAGGTTTGGTTTGACTTACCTCTCGAGGGGGTTCTCATTTAAAGAAGATCATGGAAGAGATTCATCGACATTAAGTAAGATGTAGGTGGTCAATCAAATGGGATACATAAAACTCGCGCATGTCCAGTAACTCATGTGTTGTATTTGAAACGTATTCCCTGTTCCTCGACTTACGCACCTCCATATTATTACGGCACCACCAATCTCATTTAGGCAACCGCTTCCGTGCTTCTGGCTATTAAGAAGCAACTATTGTAGAGTCGTATTTGAGTAGTTCACCAAATATGGAAGGCCAAGGAAAGAAGTCCAATAACAGCTCTTTTGACTCAACAAGCAAACAAGCTTATTAGGCGCTATCACTTCACTTATTGACCCATGGAGCAGGGATAGTTATAGGTAATACAGAAAAGAAAGAATATGATTGATGTGCATATGATAGAATGGAGGTACTGTGCTCTACCCTTTAAGAGCATAATGGAATAACATTACTTGAAACAATATACTCAACTCACTTATAAGGAGGGCGACACTTGAGAAACCTTAGGGTTAAGGGAAATTCGCTACCCAAAGAAAGCCACTAGCTTTAGATCTCAATGGCCGGGTTTCCTAATTTGGAAAACGAGAGAACCGAGGAATACAAGATAAGATGAAGGCGGAAGAGCCAGACCTCCCTTTTCTCCAGATGATAAGACTTGACTTGAAACTGCACACTGCTCCTCTTTTCTGAGATCTAAGATAGAAGCTATGCTTCGGTTAAGGCAAAAGGTCAGGGTAAGAAGATTCATTAGTGAATCGGTTAAGACTAAAGTAAGCTATAAGTGGTGACTCCAGTTCTCGTAAAGGGAGCTCACTAACACTATAAACAGGACTTGAAAACTCCATATTGGATTCCTTGTCGCCCGAGAGACTTTCAAGATCTTGCTTCTGAAAACCTGTACTTTATTATCTGATTCCCTTAAGCGCTCCGTTACGTGTAGTGGGCTAAGCATTCTGTCTGTCTGTTATAGAAGTTGTTCATTCAATTAATTCTGTGTTTAGTTAATACAGCTGTGTTTAGTTAATACAGTAAAGTCCGTCCGTCCCACTTATGGTTAATGCAAGAAGTTGAGTAGAAGTAAAGTGGTTAATGCAAGAAGTTGAGTAGAAGTAAAGCACATAAAGATAAAGATCAAACCCAGCAGGCAAAGAGACTCTCCTATAAACTGACTTGCTTAAACGATGAGAAAGAGGCTCTTAGCACCTTCTTGCTTGGACTTGGAAATCCGCCTTGCCTTCTTCAGCTTACGGGAGTTCTGTGCTCTACATCTGGTGTGAAAGCCTTACTTAGATAATTGCCTTCTAGAGTGTGATCTCCTGCTTATAATCCTTCCTCAGATCCTTCTCTTTCTTCCGATCCTTCTCTATCTGTCACCTAAGTATGATTTCTTCTTGATACCACAACAGTCAGTAAACCGTACTCCTGCGCAGGAGCAAGCCAATCAAGAACCTATCGAGAACAAAAGCACCAAAAGCGACTCTCCTTTGACCACTACGGGAAGGGGTTGGGGCTGTAAACCATGATTTCTCGCCGTAAGACCTATGTTCCACTCAATAAGGAACTCACTTTAGCTAAAACACTGGGCTTGTTCATAAAGGGCCAAGCTACGGGTGTTTGTAGTGACTTGCCTAGTGGCGCTTGCCCGTATATACAAGGAGTTCCATTCCTTAATTCCTATTTGTGAGACAGAGTACTGGGCGAGGTTGACTAATGAAGTTCAAGAAGTGTTACCGATTCAATCAACTACTCCTCTTTCAACTAATACAGGAAAGTAACCATTAGCACAACAGCTTGTACAACGTACTTACAGCCCTAACAAAGTAGCTTGTTCACTGCCCTTACAAGTTTCCGTGTTTTTCGTTTCCGTTGCTGGAACTCCCGTTAACTCACAGAACTCCGTTAGGGCAACGTCTTGTTTTCCCTAGTTAATTCCATTGCTTGTTTAATTGAATCTATTGAGCATATGATAGAGAATGTCAAATAGTCATCTAGCTCCGAAACTCTAATAAGCTAGCTCAGTTAGCGAGTTACTTAAAGCGTTAGTCAAAGTCATAGTCGTTTGTTTAAAGGATTCTCTACTCTTGCATTAGTAGGATGGGATGAATTTATTGTTCCGTTGCTTCTTGTTCTTTCTTAGTTGCTTCTTTCTGGAACTCGTACTAAATCAGTCAGTGGGCTAAAGGCCTAGGAAGAGAGAGAGAAGACGAAAGACTAAGTGCGTTAAGTCCGGTGAGTTGATCTAGCTAACGTAGGGGTTTTCTCAGTTCCAGTCTTCATGGCTTACGCGAGTTCTTCAATTGCTTCACCCCCAAAACGAACTAAGCCGCCCGAACACAATAATCTGTTTTCGGCTTCTTTCTTCCCGCAGCTTCCTCACCTATTATTTGTTTGTTCTTTCGACCGCTCCTTGTATACGAGGTTAGAGTTTTGTTGTGGTTCTTTCTCTTGCAACTGTCTACTGCGATACTTCGAGCAATTTATGTGTAAGGGGGCCTTAGGAGAATAGTACTCAATTCTTGTTATTGTCCGTTGCTTCTTCTGTTTTACTAGTTGTAAATACTTGTCTCTCGCGCTTGTTTGTTCAATTGTTCATCTAGCGCTGGGGTAAGGAACCTCGTCTACTCCTAGCATCTTTGCAGGTTGGTTCTATACCGCTTGTTTGCTTTAGTTCACTTGTAGAACTCCGCTAGGCATAATAGAATTGAGACCTGTTCCGTTGCTTTTTCAGTCTTACTCATTCTGTTACTTGTTCGTTTCGTTCGTCACCCCGTTAGCGCTACACGTTAAGCTCCGTAAGCAGGTTTCGTTTCTTGTTCCCCACCCATAAGCATTAGCACAAGTATAAGCCATAATCTAAGGTAATCTTGCATATACAGGGGTAGGTAATCCTCAATAAAGATGATTTTCTTCCCTGTTCCGCGTAGCCAGGAATTGATTCTGACCTTCGCCCTACCCTCACTTGAGACTTGACCCCCCATCTGTTGAGAAAAGAGCTTATCGATTGAGCTTTCTTTAACTTTAATGCTTGGCTTTACCTTCCCTTTACTCTCAAAACTGTCTTAAGAATTCATTGATTCTTTCTCACTCGACTATCTAAGAAATAGGAATTGAAACACAATGCTTAACTGCCTTCTTGAACCGAACTCCCGTCAGCACTTTTGTAACTCACGTTAGCACTTGTTCTATTGCATCGCGGAAAAGAATTGCACTTGTAAACTCCTTGTTCGGTCAACTCGCCTTAGACGGTTGCTTCAAACTTTACTTATTGAATCCAGACCAGATAATAGCATATGATAGAAGAGAGCAGAACTGTATTGCCTACTTTCCTGACAAACACACTTTTTCCTTCTAAGCTTACTGCCTCTAGTAACAAAACTGTCTCCTTCTATAAGAGCTGACTCTCTCTTACTTTTGTTCCATTGCTTATTATGCTGATTCCTAACTTGACTCACTTTCATATTTGATTGATGTCGACACCTCGAGTTGCTTATTCCGAACTCTACCATTAGTTTGGCCTCACTCTACCATTGCTGCTTGTTGAAGAGAGTGCAAAAGTATAGAAATATGAGTCAACAAAGGGCTTCCAACCGGGCTTTCTGAAACTTCAAGAGCTGATCTCTACTCCTCACCTGTAAACTCTGAATTGAACTTACTTAAACCAAAAGTGAGATTGGAAATTGATAATCTAGATCTCTTGCACCAGCAATAGAATCATGAAAATACCCCGCTGCGCTGCCCACTACTGAGGATACAGCTACACCACTTGCAACTTCAATAAGAACAGTAACTGGCCATTCTCCACTGTCAACAGTAACTAGCCATTCTCCACGACTAGATGATTCCCCGACCTCTACCTTGAATATATTCGTTTTGTAGTTAGTACCAAGTCCTTTCTCACTATAGGATTTATTGTCTAAGAAAGGGTTTATACCGGCTTTGTTGCTAGGGTAGTAAAAAGAGAGTACCATCTTGTGACAGGACCCATACGCGGCACCCACATCTATGACATGACACCCCGACCCGCACTAACTCGTATACAAGGGAAAGAAAGTACTATAAGGGCCCGAACTACACTTATTCTCTTTCCGACCTCGCCTCTGGACTAGAACATCTCAGCTAACTGAATGAGGCTCCTAGGCAACAGCCAAGCAGCTGGCAAGGCAACTCTCCCTTTCTACTCTCACCTGGACCACTACTACCTGGACTACAACTAAAGGTATTCCCACTAATAATCATAACTGACCTCGATCTCATCCCTCTCTGGCTCATGCAACTCTGTCAACTATTCACTTAATGAGGTATACCTTATTTGATTCTTTCTCTCTTTTCCTTTGTAGTAGTCGCTTTCCGGTTATGAATGTGATTAATTTCTATCTTTTGGGTACTCCATCGGCTCTTTACTCAAGAATTAGCAGTGCTTGTAAAGTTGACTATACTAACAGTCTTCGAGAGAACTTATTGGCTCTAAGTCTGGCTCTGAAGCAACAGAGGAAGAAGAAATGGGCACTTACTTATGGCTAATTACCCGGGTCTACTATACAAACAACCCTCTTATCTTATCTTTCTATTTCTACGGTGCATTCTCTTTCGACTTAACCGCATAGTAGTGGGCATGAGAACGCGACTCTTTTATCTAGTCTATTTTCTTGTTCCCGCTGATTCTCTGACTTCTGCTTATGTACCTTATCCCGTATCTGATATAGTTCCCTATGATTATAGAGTTCCCGCTGATTCTATTGTTCCCTATGATTATAGAGTTCCCGCTGATTCTCCACTTCTTCTATATACACACCCCCTAGGATGTCTATTACACTACACCCCCTCGGCTAATTCTCTAGTTTTGGTCACTTCTTTTGCCTACCTTTCTTCTTTCCAGCTTGTCCATTAGCAGGCTCTTAGCACCTTCGCTTTCAAGCTTTTTAGTTGACTCTTACTTTTCTTCTATATAGGATGAAACTCTCACAGGAACTTTCAATACTTAGTAGCGCTGGACCAGACTTTAGTTTTAGGCTTCCGTTAACAGGATTAGCGAGCGCAGAGCTATCAACACCTCCAAGTGATTCCTTTAGTGCTTACTTTCACCTTCCATTCTTACCCATTTCTGTTCCTCTTCTTATTCGAGGGATAGTTGCCCTCCGATAGTTGCATTCTTTTATTTCTTGTTTCAATGAAGAAACCAGTAAGCCCGGCACTCTAACTACCCTTACTTTAGCCAACACCCGAAACAAGACTAAGTGCTAAGGCGAGAACAAGTGCAAAGCTTCAGTAAATTCAAAGACTTCAGTAGCAGTTTACAATTCCAATTTCAATCCTATATCACTATTCTAAATAGATTCAATAGATAGATTCAATTTGAAAGAGGAGAGTAAGGAGTGAAGTAAGCAGTGAGGTAATAAGTAAGTAAGCAGTCAGGGGTTAGGGTTAATAACTTAGATCTCATATATCAAGAACAAGCAATATGGCACTAGATGCAAAATTCTATTGTATGGAAGCGGGGTAATCAGTCAGAGTAAGAGATAGATTCCACATTTCAAGTCATAATTTAGGTTACAAAGTTTGAAATTAAGAAGAAATTGAGGTTGCGAAGCAAAGAGATGCTTACCCTCTGTTTGCTAGCTAAGTACGGTTGACATGACAGTGTTGGCAATGATAGAGAGATCAGAAACTTCTTCTGGAGCAAGAGGCGGTTATAACGAGAAAAACCAGGATCTGCTTGTTTGTTTGGTTACT
This sequence comes from Musa acuminata AAA Group, assembly GCF_036884655.1. Classification (NCBI taxonomy): domain Eukaryota; kingdom Viridiplantae; phylum Streptophyta; class Magnoliopsida; order Zingiberales; family Musaceae; genus Musa; species Musa acuminata. The sequence goes on along the minus strand of NW_027021309.1, from coordinate 372,791 downwards.
TGATTCAGTTGCCTATCAACAGCTTACAGAGACTTTACCTTATTGGTCCGCGTTCATCAAGTCAAGGATGGAGCAGGTGCTTGCGCTAACGACTGAAGCTAGAAGATGTCCTGGAGTATTTCTACGCTAGAGGTTGTCCTGGAGAGGGCTTTCTCTGTGCATTCATGTGCTGCTAGGGGAGTTGCAGGACTAATTGACTTTGGCATAGCTTAGAAGTACTAGACTAGACTCTAAAGGCGATTGGCTTGGTCTTCATTCTGCTTTACTAGATGCTGTAGCCCAGGCATCGATGCACTAACTCAAGACTTCTATATACGAGATGCACTGTGGGATCAAAGCTGTAGCAAGTAATTCCTCTCACACTCACAAGTCAGTTACCTTTCTTCTAATTTCGACATTATCCCATTTCTACGTGAAAGGGCAGATAATGAGTCTCATCTTTATCCTATTGTGATGTCATCTCTATGAAACCCGCTATTCCTATCATGCGCTTCACTCTTCTCTTCCAACAGAAGCAATAGCTGCTCCTTCTTTCTCTTGAATCTGATCTGCGGTATCAAAAAGGAAAGAATCCATTTGTAACCCACTCTTCGCCTCTTTACGCTACGGAGCTACAGAGCCCAGCCCTACTTCACCTTTCTACTTAACAGCATCTGAAGGCTTCCTTTCTACCTACATTAACAGCATCATAAGGCTTCTTTACTCACCACCTCGTCGACAAAACATCTTACTTTCGCGGAACAGTCAAATCTGACTTTCTTTAGAAAATTATTACTTATTACTTGGAGTTACACCTACATAAGAATAGTAACATTCCAAATATCTATGCAATATATATAAAGTAATATATGGAGTAGGATCATAACCAATTCCATTTTAGTAGCCGGGAGCTAAGCCTATGAATAACTAGTGACCAAATTCTTCTATGAGCTACAGCCGGTCGGGGCATTGCATTCTCCACAAGTCACCACAGCTTCGCCTACGCCACTTGTATATAGACAACAATAGTGCCTAAGATCTTCCCTTCGCGGTAGCTTATTTTTCCTTAAAACCTAACTCCGTGGCCTGTGCTAAAGAAGCATGTCTTAACAAATTCCTTTGCACTTAATGACAAAGACTAGATGACTCCATAAGGGGAAGAGGGGAAGCCGATGCCATTCGATGTAGCGTATAAAGAAAAATGGGCTGAATCGAGCTGGAGACTCCAATGAGCCTTGAAATATAGGAGGCTATAGATTAAGGGATACCCTACGAGTACATGGGCAAGAAGCAAGTGAGTTTGCGAGCAGATTCTAACAATCTAGTCTATGAGAAGTCGAGATCCGCTTAGCTTACTATATTCTTATAGCTGAGTGAGTGACGGAGCGACCCAAAACAAACGAAGAGGGAATTCAAATAATAGAGGGCCCCTATGAGAAATCGTTGCCGAGATTCAATCCTGTGAGGCTGAACCAAAGAAGCGGGAGGAGTAAATTATGTTGACGAGAGACACGGACCTGATAAGGCGGGGATACTTCTATATAAGATGAAAGTGACCGAGCTATTTGACGGATAAAATAATCGAAAGAAAGTGACCGAGCTATTTGACGGATAAAATAATAGAAAGAGTGATAAGCAAGCAGAGCCAACGGAGCAAAGGCACCGACCCACTATAGGGAAATGCAAGAAATAAGCATAGGGAACCGGGCAAAGCAAACAAAACGGAAGTGTTTTTCCTCTACACATTCAGATAGGGTCGAACTAAGCGATCAGAGGAGGTCAGGCTGCTTCACGGATTGCTGAGTCATCACTAATAAGTTTTCTAAATCCGTACTTAAGGGAGGAGCTAGCATAACAATCGACACAAGAGAGGATTCTCGAAAGCAAACTATCTCAAGGAGACGACCAAAGGAAGAGTCCATGCAAGAAATCAGTTCTGAACTGGATTATGCTTCTACGCTGGATAAAAGAGAGAGAAGGAAAGAAAGCAGGCCGAGAAAAGAGGTCCGGCCATGGATAGGCGTAACCTTTGGCATGAGATTTCTCAACAAAGCCTTAAGATTGGACACCCCTTCCCTTGGCTTAAGGTTAAGGTATATCCACTAAGTTTGTTTTCTTAGATGCATTGCATTATTCTTTGATTTCAGAGCCCCAGACCAGAATTAGACCGACCGACTCTCGTTTATAGGAGGGTAGCGCCTCCCCTGCTCGTTTGTGAAACTACCCGCGGTGTTGGCTTTGATTGCTCTTCTACTCTTTCTTCTCTTATCTTCAATCCTCGAAAGATCTTTCTATAATCATCTAGGATCGGAATCTTACCCTCGGAAAATCAACAATCTAGATTGGAAATGAACATGCAACAAAAGGCCTTTACTTAATTTATGGTTTCCATAGCCATAGAAATATTGGAAACTTTTGATATAGGCGCGGCACACAAAGGAGGTAAGATTGAGTGCGCTACCATTCCTTTCCTATTTAGTAATTTACTAGCAAAGAATACACAAATGGAGTTCAAGCAGGAAATCTGGTCAACGGTATACATTTCTAGTTTTGTGAGTCAATCAATAAGCTTGCTCGACCAAACTAAGGAGCTTTCTCGCATATGACCCCGGAAAGGACCCTTGAGGCAAAGCACATCCATCAACGGGGGTCGAATTCCAGCAGCGAATGAGAATAGGGGAAAAGAAAAGATCGAAACTCGCTAACGCCAGTTGATCTTCAGTCCATACTTAGAGGAATTAGTTTAAGCAAGAGCGCGGATGAGCGAACTCCCTTTAACCTATCGAGCCATAAATGTTATACTTAAGAAAGATTCTTAGGGGCTCTACTATTTATTAGTGGAATTTCATAGTTTCATTCAACACTCCTCCGGCTTTCATTGTTGGATGCTAAGGAAGCCCATCGAAAGAAGGACCCTATTGGATTTGATCGCGCGAACCGAGCTTTACTACGGATGATAAGCCAATGAAGTTATCGGCGAGGGAACAAGTGAAACCAAGGCACACTTGTGGTAGAGTTTATGCAGATAAGGGTAAACGCTACTCGAATGCTGCAGATAAGGGTAAACGCTACTCGAATGCTACTGGTCTCTGTGTTGGGAGGATGTGTTGTCTACGATAGAAGCCTTAGAGATGTTCGACACCGATTATGTCATATTGTACCAATACCGCTTCCTTATAAACTAAACTCACTGTTGACTTTAATCACTTAGCTAGGTACACCCATCCAATAATCTGTTTGCTTGCTTGTTCCATATAATGGAATAGATGCCCGCATATGATTGAGTAAATTAACCTCACCGCTTACTGCTGGCTCTAGCTAACTCTCTACTCCACTACACTTAACCTTCTCTAGCTAACTCTAAACTCTAGTTAACCTGTGCCCTTAATTACTGGTTGTGTGTTAGGCAGTCTTTATTCTATTATGGCGTTAGCGAGTTGAAACACTTTAGAGCGGTTCTTTCACTTTGCTTGTAGAGCTGGACTTTTCACTGTTACACGGAGCAGTGTTGACTTATGGAAAGAAAAGCTTTCACTAAATAATTAGGCTTAGGCGCTTCTTAAAGAAAAGGTTTTGGTTCGAGGAAGAATTTTGTAGAGTATGGTAGAGCTAGAGGAAAAAGAAGAAAGAGAGAGGGTAAATATTAGGGGCGTCAATGCAGGAGTTTATGAGTGGAAATAGTGGATGAGCTATAAGTGACATTGAACAGAAGTGAAACAACGAGAAAGAGGCCTTTTTCCGCCTTAACCTTAACTATGGGTCTGGTCTGTCTTACTTGTATAGGTCTGTGATACCTCCTGGCCTGGCAGCAAATTATGAAGTTTCCCTTGTAAGCAGAATAAAGTCCATCTGATGAAGCTAATGTGGTAAAGGCTAGAGTCTGAGTATCCAGTCAGTGAAGACAGATAAAGAATCAATTCCATCTCCTGCGCAGGTTCGAGTACGGTCTCAAGGAACAGTTTCATCAACTGCTTCAGCTAGTACGGTGCGAGAGTCAGCAGCAAGTGGTTTTGAATGAGTTTAATCCCGAGAACACAAGACTAGGTAATAACTTGTATAGATCTGTATTGAGCTCCCAAAAGCAGGTTCACACAGGACTCGCTATTGTCCCTATCAATATGATCGGGCTAAGGCTTTCCTAGACTACTTTCCATTCTTTTTAGCCTATGGAGCCGAAACATACATCTGCTCAATAAGATTCGCCAAGAAGAAGAGAAGAAGTCCAGATTAACAGTAAGGCTGTGGAGGGACTTAACCTAGCCTAGCATCGTTGAGGCATAAAAGAAAGAATAGTTTCGAAAGAAATGTACCGTTATTGGATTCCATAATTGACTAATTCAATTCCACCCCGCTATAAAGATAATAGAAGAAAAGCGTTCTCGTAGCTTGATAAAGATCTGATTCTTTGGTCTAAGGGGAGACCGCGACCGGGGAAGCACTAGGAATTAATAGTTGGCTTTCAGCACCTATGCTCCGAAGCTTCTTTGCCATACTAATACTAAACTATAAGAAATATTAATGGAAAGAATCCAGAGGGTTAAAGCGAAAAGGAAGTATGAATCCATCTTCTGCTTCCAAAGGGTTAAAGCTTTGGTATTAATCAAATCATTAAACATTGAATTGTCTAAAATATGAAATAGGACATAGAAGTTTACCCTTTGCGAAAGAGGGAATTCCCCCTATCTCTGGCCTATCGGGTTGGCTAATGTGTGATCGCAAAGATTCTATGGATCCTCGGAGATACGGGAAAGCGGGAAGCGGGATACCAAAAAGAATTCTATTATAAATCAAATAAGAAGAAGCCTAACCTCTCTCGGTCGATGACACAGGATTGTATTGTTTTTATTCCCAGTTGCTCTCTCTTCTCCAGGCACTCCATCTCTTCTTTATGTCCTTATTCCTACAATGGGGTTCGCGTAGATTGGGATGCCGATATGCTATTAAGTACTAGGAATTAATTAGGTTACTGTGCTTCTATATATGTCAATAGCTAAAGAATATTCAAACAAAGCAAGTCATAGAGTTCGTTACTTAACCGGGTAGTACTGAAGTTGAGTAGATGAAACCTACCTATAACTTGATTTGTTTCTTCTGGGCTTTACCTGCATCCCGAACCTTCCTTCCATCTGAGGGGGCAACACAGGCAAGAGGTTTTACTGCTGCTTGGCTTGTTGGGATCAGCATACCATACCTTATAGTTTAGATCATAGCTGCCATACCATACCTTATAGTTTGGATCAGCATACCATACCTTATAGTTTGGATCAGCATACCATACCTTATCGTTTTTATAGGTTAAGAAGAGGAAAGCTGATGGAAGGGGGGTCGAAAGGCGAATCAATACACTTAACGAGGAGGAGTATGAGCGCGAGTGGACCGCTTATTGGAACACAGGCTTTAACCTACTCGAACGTAGCAGCACAGGAATGGCTTGGAACAGGAACAGAGATGGACAGCAGGGGACAGGACCTACTAGGAAGGATGGCTTCGATACCATACAGAGGAGTTGAACCTAGGAGGAGTCTTTAGTAGTTACAGAGGGAAGCAATAGTCTTTTTAACCAGAGGTGGATAGCAGCTATACGCCAGACTTAATGGAACCAGATCTTGGACCTTACGAAGCTTTACTTAACTCGAACGGGACCTAGGAGGGCGAAACGTCAGAAAGCGGATGGAAGGAGGTAGCGAAGGAGAGAGCCCAGAGGTAATCAACAATATTCATAAAATCAAGTCTAAGTAGGGATTCCGGTTCGATGTCATTTAGTTGAATAGACGGGCGCCTTCAATCAATCAATGAAAGCTTACGTGCGCAAAAAGACAGATTGGATAGTTTCTTTATATCGGCTCAACCCCTTTCTTTTTGGATGCAACTCAACATATAGAATGGAGGATGTGATCGATATTCTCCAATTGGCGACTACCCCTGAAGGAAGCAATTATTTTACTTAACCGAGGTTAGCAGGTGCAGATCCTTCTGGCTGGATATTAAATAGAAGGTAGTTTCGTCTGGTCAGTAGATCATGTTGAATAAGTGGAGCTAGGTTACACTATAAGAATAAGTAGAGCTAGGTTATTACACTATCAGATTACTTACGTGAGAGTCGGATATGTCTGCAATCGTCCTTTCTTCAAGAGAGGGGCGGGCACTAAAAAGATGTGCAACATAAGGCAACTCGACTCAAAGGTTACACGATGTGAAAGAGAAGAAGGTGCTGAAAGCCATTGACGATAAGCTGGCGAAAGCATCAAATAAGGTGCTGAAAGCCATTGACGATAAGCTGGCGAAAGCATCAAATAAGGTGCTGAAAGCCATTGACGGATAGCAGAGCAAATCCAGAAGCTACACACAACGCGCAATAACCAAGCATCAGAATTCTACCCTTTCTTTTGAAGCCGGAGCAAGGGAGGATGGCTACTTTCATCTCTAATCGCTTGAAGAGATACTCGATGAACGCTGCTCTTTATGCAATATGTCATGCTTTCGGGTATAGAATAGAAAGTAGGCTCTTTGTAGCAGTATCTTGCTTCTGGGCTTAAATAATGATAGTATTGTTTATTGATCTGTGTCATTACTAATTCTGGATCGCCATTCTAGTAAGTTTAGACGATTGGAAATCTCATGTCATACGAAGGAGTGCCAAAACGGAGAGAGCCCCTCTTGCTACTGGCGCTAAAGCAAAGTCAGCCCGAAGCTAGGGAATGATTGAGTCACAGGATCCAAAAGAGAGAGCTTCAAGCGAGCTTAATCGATACTATCAGTCGATCTATTGAAAAAGGCTGCAAGAGAGGGACAGACAGACAATACGGGAGTTAAGTCCCAGCAAAAGGAGTAGGCCCTTACTACACGTGACTAGACGGAATTCAACAAAATGGAAATCTACTTTATTGTCACAGCGGGAGCAAAGGGCATCCCTTGAGAAAAGTATAAGTGTTCTGTATCGAAAGCAGACTTCAAGCTTGAAAGTGCTATATCTCTCTCTTAAAGCTAGAAAGTGCTATCTCACTATTTATAGAGAGTCATGTTTGTTCCGTAAGTGTAGTTGCTGAGAGAAGAGAGTGAAGTTACTTAGGGAATCGGTCACCTAAAAGGAGATTTCAAGAGAAAGCGATGAAATGCAATTGATTGAAGAGAAGTGTTTTCTTCTACGACCCGCTTGTTTACCTTACTTACAGGTTAGTTTACCTCCTGCTTGAAAGAGCGAATTCCGTTCTTTGCTGTCCTAGCTTCTTTTTCGGAGACTATAAGGCTTTAGCCCGGACGAGAGTCCTCTCGCTATCTGTAACTTACTAGAAAGTACTTCTCGTTCGTTCTACCTATATCCTAGTGCTTCTCTTTTCTTTTCCATAGCCTTCCTGTGCTGATAGTATGTTTCATAAGACCAGAGCTGCTATTAGCGATCTTTGCCTTCCTTTGCAAGTCTCCTAGTAGGAGTAGTAAGCTAGGGCCAAGTAAGTAATATGTCACTCAGTAGTTTGACCCTGACGATGCAGACGTTAATGCTTACATAAATCCTATCTTCCTATCATCGTCCTTTAGCTCAAGATGGATAAGGAAAAGAGAGAGTATGCAAGCGAAGTTAAGGCTTCTTTTAGGACTATGAGTTCAGTCCTTCCCTAACGTATATTGGGATAAGGCCTTACAGCTTCTTTTTTGCTAGCTAGATGTGACTTGACTCCGGTACTACTATCTTATCTTGTACATTACTCTCCTGAGTCAGCTTTTTCCTGTCGGGTTCCATAATAAGGACAGAAGAGATTAGATCGATCAAGTGATAACCGAGGTCCATGATATCCACTGAACTTCCTTTCTATGGCAATAGTTGAAGCAGAGAAAAGACAGGAAATCGATTGGACGGGGAATCTCTCGTGAGGCAAGTAGCAACTATAGCGGTGGGATAAGATAAAGCGGATGCAGCCTAGAATCAGGGTGGGAGAAGATCACTAGATAAGAAGAAAGATCTATCAAGCTTCCACCTGTTCAATCGCTAGCCCTTCTCTTTTGCAGCTCCCATTAGTATAAGGAGGCTAACTCTACTTACTGGCTTGACTTGAGCTTTGAGCGGGCCGGGCAATAAGGCAAAGAACTCGCTAACGGCACGGGCAATAAGGCAAAGAACTCGCTACCGTTTTCACTCAGGCTCCCGAAAACAGCGGCAGGGCTGCCTTCCTTGTTGTTGACCCCTAGCCCAGTTGCCGTGGCCTATATGAATAATTGGTCCCGAAGCTCAGTAATAGAATCAAATCAATAACAATCAGAATGCACTTTTGAAACCAAGCCTGCCGCTACTTACCTAAAACAAAGTCTACCTTTACAGCCGATCATTCTGGAACTTGCGACCCGGCATCCTTACTTATTCGTTTTAGAACCCAACAACCACTATATTAGCCTGTAGCTGCTGATCCGGATCTTTGCCTTACTGTCTATGAGAACTAAGCTACTGACTTGCTTTTAGGAATGAAAGTCAATGGTATAAGGGTTTTCGGTCAGGAGCAGAAGCCTAATACTCGAGGAGTGGTAGACCAAACAACAAGGATGCAACTAAAGAGTAAGGCTTGGGGAGCGCTGTAGATCGGAAGGCTTTGGACTAACGCCTTTACTACTAGGTTGAATTCTATTTATGACTTTTTATATGCATAATTGGCCATATATCGAGCTGAAGAAATCCTATGTTTCGAGATTGGTTCTGATGCTCTTGTTTCATCTATCTGGTAGTGTTGCATCCGCTCTTGGTTGGTTCAAGTCTTCCAGGTACGAGTTGATTTCTCACTTGCCCCGTTTGCTTCCTAGCTGGAATCCAATAGCTTTATTGTATAAGTAGAAGAGGCTAGATTTCAAAACAAACCTATAAAGGACTCGGCTTTCCAGAGAGTTACTTACTTACAAGCATAAGAGTTATAAGAAGAGCTCAGCTGGTCTACTAACTTCTTTTATTAGCGTAGAGATATCTTACTATCCCCTATAGACAGACCTATTCTTATTAGAAAGCATTTCCTAATCGGTACACATACGAATAGCGGAATGAATTGCTGTTCTCGCTTGAATCGGGAAACTGTAACGGATCTGTACTGTGAAAGATCGATAGTCAACCTGGAGTTTCGTCGATCTATTGGAACTTATATGTAGAAAGAATGTTCAAGAGAGAAAATAAGGAAGGAGATATAACACGTATCGATAATAAAGCTTAATAAAGCCTTCCGTTGCGATATACATAGTTTAGCTAGTTCTGTTGTAAACTGTATAAGTAGTGAATCGATTTCCTTATTTAAGACAGTATTATTTCCCTTGTTAGCAGCGAATCTGGAATCGGAACTATTTAAAGGAATTCAAGATGCAATCGGTCATCAGTCGTGTCTCGTACTGTATCGGTCTAAACTGTCTCAATATTTTCTCTTCTGTAGGAGAGACTATATGGTACTTCTGAGAGTTCGAGTTGGATTGATTCATAGAACCGGGGGAACCAACATCAAAGAATATAGCTTTTTGGAAAGGCTCCTCTTCGAGTTCGAGCATTAATGCCCGGAAGACTAACGAGCTGCTAGTCTCTAATTTCCTGAACCGGACTAAAGGGAAAGATGCTCTATTCTCGTTCCTTCTTGTTCGAGTAGTTCTTTTAAGGCATTCTTAGATAAGAAAGGATATAGTGGCCGACTGACGAGGAGACTATAGGAAATTGAGAAGCATCCTTGAAACGGAAAATGGTGGTGTAAATGGTGAGGATATCTTAGCCCTGTCAATTACTACAGAGGGAAACTCATGCGTGCATATCATGGGCTTGACTTCCACGTTCTTTCTTTGACTTACCCCGCCGGGTCCTGCGTCAGTTCGGATTCCTTCAGGACGTGCCAGACTTGACCGCTCCTTACTCGTACTCTTACTGGGAAAGTTTCTGGTTGTGGAAGCTTGGATTGGAAGGACTTCCCTTGAGATTTAGTCCTCGTTATGATGATCCTGAGGCCACTGGCCCATACACTAAGACCAGGGCAAGATGGCAAAGAAAAGGACCAGGAAATACAACCGGCAAGATGGCAAAGAAAAGGATCAGGAAAGAAAACCTTAAAGCGAACAAAGAAGATGCTACTCAGTTGAAGTCTCTGCCAGTATAGACACCTCTGGCTCTGGGGAGTTATAAGGAACAGCCGAATCAAGAGGAACAAGGTCAATCTCTATCGAACCACTCTCATTCATTTTGGATCTCTGGCTATTCACTTTCGATTTCCTCATCCCAATTCCAGGCAACATTCATATTCCGTCCCACGAAGAAGTAATGAGACATCTGCAAGAAGCTAGCTCAGAAATAATAAGCCTGCTGACTCCAATCTACTACCAAAAGCTTCCTACTAGTATAGACTCCTTTGAAATCATGGTATTGGACTTACGAAAGGTCAGCCTTATTCCCGGCTATTGAACTCTAACAAAACTATTCCAAATTGGATCTTACCTTTATGTTCATTATTTCTCTTTTAGAATGTTTCCCTCCTCCTTGGGGGATCCTCACTGGTAACTGCTGAAGAACAGAGTCCAGAAAGGGATTTGATCACGATAGCACGATAGATGGGTAATTCATGGTACTCTCGGTAAAGGAGAAATAGGAGATCAGGTTATGAGACGGTAAAGGAGAAATAGGAGATCAGGTTATGAGACTTATTCCGTTAGGGAAGTCTCAGTCGCAAATCTCAGTCGTAAATCTACAGGAAAATGCCTTTCTAAGGTCCACTTTAAAGGTCAAAAACTCAAGTTAAGGTAAGAGGGGCAATCACCGCTAGAGCGAAAAATCCTACTTTCCGGCTTTCTTTTTTAGGAGTTTGTTTACTAGGACAAGATGGTACCCGTTCCGTTGTCTCCGAGTATGGTTCTGTCCCCGCCGTTGTTGTTTTGGGTTTGATGAGTTAAGTGCTATGGTCTGTCTCAAAACGGGATGTATATGCAAGGGATTCTTGATCGATAGGAAGCGCTAAGGTCCATCCCCAACATGGATTTCTTCCGACTGAGACCACTTCTAAGTAAGAGCGCAAGCCAACCAGCGGAGGAACCTACATGTACAAAAAAGAACCGATCATACCTTCCAAAGGCGCCTATGCCAGATGCTCGCTCCTTTCTTTGGAACGACTAGTGAGTCTTGCCGATGAAAATCGAATAGGGTTCCCAGTATACCGTTCAAAACTGGAATAAGCTGGCAGTATCTAAACCGGGACGTCGGGACTTTTGGGTTGGCACCAAGACTGCTAGAAAGCTAGCACTGTTCCCTTACAGAAGGTAAGGAGATGGATACTGAGTTTGGTCGGTATAGAATACCTATATACAACTCTCTCTAAGCCCCGGGGGAAGCTCGATTCGGGTCTTTGCCTAGCCTTCTCCTCTGCTCTGACTCCGGTTGATGTGCCTTCTCCAGTTTCAATTCATACAAACTTGTTTAGGGCCAGGCGGAAGCCCATTCCTTGTGCTCATTAAACAAATAAGAGAGCGGGGGCATTAGTTATTGACCAACACAGGCAGAGGGATTTCCCAGCAGAGAGCGCTGTTACATATAACCGGGTTAACACACCGCCTTTAGTTCATGGACTTAAGCTTCTGAGAATAAAAGGCTCTGGCAAGAGTTTCAAAAGGGCCATTGGACTGGACGAGGGAAGGGGAGATATGACTTTTAAGCAGCCTTGATTCTTGTCAGCACAATGAAGATGGCATGAATAGTTAGAGTTGGTGCTTCTCCGTTCTCAAGTAAGAACAACTTACATCTGATCGCTTTCACGCTTACTGAATCCAGCCGATTAATCTAATATGAATAGTGAATATGGAGAATTGGATCTTTCGGGAAGGTTCGTATTGTATCGGAGAAAAGGCAGCGAATAGGCCTCCTCTCCACCTAGTCTAAATATAGGTATAGAGGAGAGCGCAGGAAAGATATCACTTTCTTCACAAGCCTAAATGGAATGAGACACCTGGCATCTCTCTGATTTTCTTTCACATTTCCAAAAACTCATTGGATTGCTCGTGACGGGATAGAGAAATATGGGGGTAGGGACTTTTGATGTAAGGTAAATGCTAGCGGTCTTACTCGGGTATACAGATGAACCGGTTATAGTGGGTAGGCTTCTATCCGACAGGGGTTTTTGGCTGAAGACATAGCTTAACACATGAGCAGCGGGCGAAGGAAGAGCGGGGATCATTTTCGTATAAAGGACAACAGCTCTCAAATCAGCAATGCCACATCTTACTCAAAAGGGATCGATAAGCCTTTGCACATGAGAATAGGATTCTACTGAACGGAAAGAAATTGACCTGATCGATGGGAATTGCACGATGTCGAGTTTGATCCTTGTTCACGACTTCTTATGAACGAACTTCACCACGTACAAGAGCTTTGGCATATCATAGCACCCCGCCTACCTTCCTTCTCGTGTTAACACACTCACGAATTCCATAGAAAAGATAATATGTATACTGACTCCTTACTACTACTTGAACCTTGTATACACTCTAATCGATTTTAGGAGTTCCCCAGTTCGACGGCCTATCTATTCCTTGACCCTGTAAGACCGACTTCCATAAAAGTAAGTGGCACGCTCCAGGATCTCCGGGAAAGATGACTTGCTGTCAGGGTTGGATGCGCTTCTGTATGTCTTTAAAGGAAATCAAGTTCACCGAGGGGGGGGGGAGGTAGCTCTTTCTATCTTATTAGTAGCGTTGCTGCTTTACTTCTTGACTTAGAGCTTTAAGGTTACGACAGCTCTCTCTTTCTTTCCGGTTGAGCCTACCATGGTAAGGGACGAGACAAAGCCTTCTTCTATATGAAATAGGATTCTGCTTTCACTATTTCTCAAGGTATCTACTGACTTGAAGATTAGGGCTTCTCGAGGTATCCGAAACTCGCATAAACAGACGAACGCGGCCAATTACTTAAGGGCACCAAAATGAGGATCGGTTCGGGTTCTGTTATTTTGTTTGGTTTCTCTTCGCACTCATTAGTGTTGTTTTCAATTCCATTATGTATTTATTGCACCAATGATAGATTTATGTAAATACATAGCAGCTTGGCTTTCTTATGAATCTGACTGTCTTGCATCACATCTAAGTTCTTTGAATTACTGAGTTTCTATACGTTTCAACTCCCTTATATGATTCTTCCTCGAACAAGACTTGATACTTTCCTGCTCTAGCAGATTCTACTTCTAGGGGTTCTGCCAGCAGTTATTCCTTTTTGGAACTTGACCTTTGTTGGCGTAGGCGTAGAGATAAGAGTGATAAGCAAGAGAAGATATATATTCAAATGCTTTAGATACTGCTGAGAATCCGTCTTCTGATCTTACTGCAACAGCCTTCTACCGACCCGAACAACACTTTCCCTCCGATCCAGCATATGATCTTGTTCCCTATTCTTCTATTGAAACAGCTTCTAATATCTCTTATGATTCTATTGTTCCTACTCTGACTCTTGATCTAGCTTATGCTTCCTATCCTAGTAGATTAACCACTGCCAGCCGTATGGAATGTAGCTGATCTCCTTTATTCCCCTTGAGACTCGGGAAAGCCAATAACCTAACCTATACAACACTAGCATAACGATGAAACTCATTCCATTCAGAAAGGAAATTGAACCGATACACAAGAACGGCCCTTAACTGAGATACAAGAACGGCCCCACCCTAAACAGAGACCAGACCTAAACTATACTTGCAGAAGCGCTTGACACAACACCACACCTTTCAACTTAAGATTCTCTCGTTTACTTTCCTGGCACTTATTTGTCTCCTTCTCTTGCTTATGCTGATTCTCTTGAAACTTGACCGAACTATTATGCTGCTTCCTTTCGAACTGGAATGTCCAACTCCACCTACTGAGCGGACTGGAACTATACTTCCATGAAAGGAATAGCTGATGTGCGCCTGAAAAGGAGGATTTCCAGGGAACAAGCAACGCCGAACGAGTACCTGAAAGCTGTGCCATCTTAAACAAGCTGCAGCGGGTAGATCGATAGCCTGCCTAAGTACTAACTACCGGGTACTTAGCAACAAGTGGTTCAGGTTAGGAATACAGATCATCGGCTCAAAAAGTAGCTGGATAAGAAGAAATATCGGATGAAGCCAGTTTCAACAGAATAAGCAAAGCAGTATCGGAAGCCTTAGCAGAATCAAGATCTGAAGAAAGATATTAAGCTGTGGTAGAATAAGGATTAGGATCAGACTAAGTTTAGTAAGGGAACGGAGTTGAACTTATACCCAACAAGTCTGGATTCCGGTGTTAGAGAAGTGACGTTTCATCCCACACAGGAACAGTAGAAAGAAAGAATTGAGTCCCCTTAATTAATGCGCCTCTTCTCTGGCTCTGTAAACTAATTCCTTAATTCCTACTTATGAGCTTGCTGGCTACAAGACCTCTGTCAACTTGACTAGACTAGCACTACTGAGTGGAATTCTGAACTGAACTCCTTTCACTGTAAACTTGAAACAAGCAAAGCAGCTGGCTACTACTCCCTTCCCGCTTCAAAGGCTTTACCGGATCCATATTCTTTATCCTCTTCTCTTGCTCATCTACTTCTGCTCTTGCCCCAACTCACTCTACTACCCTTAACGAAACATCAAGTCAAGCCTTATTGTATCCCTTCCTTGCCGACCTGACCTCTCTACTAGAGTTACCCGACCCGACCTATCCTCTTTCTCATCTCTTATATAAGACTTCTGGTTGTTAGTTCCATTCAGTTACGGATTATAATAAGGCTCCCTTCTTCTGGGCTTCCTTCTTAAAGATCATAATTGGAATGAAAAAGATATGAATAGGAATGAAAGGCAGAAACTAACTATAAGAGCAGCAGCTGACCTTGCAGACCTCGACTCAGGCTCATCTAATCTCTTATATAAGACTTCTGGCTCACAAACACATAGTAGCTTGGCCCTTTTTGCTCACATGGGATTGATGCCCAGAATAAAGAAAAAGGATTGTAGATAAGATTGGACTGCAAGGCTATAAGGAAGGGACTGAATCCACCTGTGGTACATGCTCATAACAAGAGAGCTAGTAAGGCAAGCAAGGTTCTTTTTCTCAGAGAATTGGTTCTTTCTCATGGAATGCCTGATTGCATTTGGCACATGATTCGTAATAACAAGCCTTTCTTTGTGGATTAGCAATCACTTCTCTTCTGACTCTGTTTCTTTTGAACGGTAAAAGGGGTTTAGGGTAGTAATGACTTTCTGGATGACGGCCTGTGATACCTGAGCCTCAGCATCCCTTAGTCTAACCTAAGATAAAAAGGATTGCGGACCTGGAGGTTGTTTCAGGCTAATCTCAGCCACATCAATTGAAAAGTTGAGGTCCCGGTGCCTTGTGAAGAAGCCCTCCTTTTTGCCTCTTCCTTAAGCTGCCCTTTTTCGGAGAGGTCATCGAGATCCAATCAACTAAACCCCCCTTTCTCCTGTGGATCTTGCGAAAACGAGTAGGCTGTGACCAAAGAGAGACTTTAACTGAACCCAGAGTGGTCTCTTATGGTTCGAGCCCTTAGTGATAAGAAGATGGTTATAGGCCAATTGAACGAAAAAGTAGTGGTTTTTTCTCCATGATGACCATGACCGGTTGGCTCTCTTTGCCCTTTCGATCTCCTAAACTCAAATAGGATCTAGCTGTGTATGATGTCCCAGCTGTAGAGTTTTGAATATTAATGCCTGCCCCCCTATTGGAGATGAAAACTATTCCACTTATTATGCATTTGAGTTTGATTCGACAGGCTTTCAGCACCTTGGGTTTGCTTGCTTGAAAACTGTATCTACTGCCTTTGATTCTTCATTCCACTAGTTAGCTAGCTAGTCCCGTCCCGCCTTTCCCGACTATCTATACCTAGGCCGTTAGTCTCACTTTACTGAACCTAGATCTTACTTTGCTCTATCTCATTCTACAAATAATACAACCTCTAATACTGTTCCTCATAGCTAGGAAATCAACTAACGAGAATAATACTACAAGTCAATAATACAAGATACCATACGCTACAAGATGCTGGTCTCTGCTACAAGAGCGATAAGACCAATAGAAAGAATCAGTAACTGCCCACATAGATTGAACTTACTCATATAAGGATTTCACCACTGCTAATCAGAGTAAAAGTAATAGAAATCAGATTCCAATAATGCCCCCTGAGTAAATAAACTCATTTCTGAGAATTGGGCTAAGAAGTCGGAATGTCCTACAGTCACCTAAGAGCTAATACAAGAATATGGATTGCCCCACTCGCCTAAGCCTGTGTTGCGAGTAATAAGACTCTAAGGCAGTAATATCAGTTTGCTAGTTAATAACGGTAGGCTGATACATGTGGCAGAGGATCCTAAAGCCCTTGGGCACAATGTCCGTTTGATACCTAGCGTGTAAAGAATAGAAGACAGGCTCGGGAGGCAGGAAAGGAACCATTGTTCGCCAATAGGTTAAGTCTCGGGAGCACTAGTTTTGTTAAGGTGTCAACCACCAAGTAAGAAACTGTGCCAGTAATGGGAGAATGTCGTATTTATAGGTATCTAAGAAGGGAACAGATATTGCACTGATAGGACTTCGACTCCAAAGTGAGAATCAAAAGCTTCCCATTCCCAGTCGGGGTACCGGGGAAACTAAGCTCTTCCACAATGAATACAGGCTTCACTTGCATATAACAAGGCCCTAACTAACTAATAATATGAGAACTCAATTACGAGCTATCGACTAAACTACGAGCTACCGAACTGAACTAATAACTACTAGATTGATCGCTAACCTCTTGCACTTCATTCCGTAGTGACTACCTCCTACTAGCCCGCTATTCCCATCTTTGACTCTCAATACACTTATTTTCATTCCGCTTTCTTCGATAACAAGAATCGAGTTACTAACTATTAGGATGGAACTAATGTAATGGCAAACAGGCTGAACTTAACTACTCCCCTAGAATAGAGCTACCGCTCACTAACGACCACCAACTTCCATGCAGTAACAGCCCTATAAGCTGCAGTCACTGCCATAGTTTTGAGTTATCGTCTTGCTACTATTAGTCCAATTACTTATTAATAAGATAAAAGATCTGGATCATTAGATAGGGAATACGGGTCAGTAGTTCGAGCATTAAAGCAAAGAGCATTGGAATCAAAGCAAAGAGTCAGAGTGCGTGGGGGAAGTTAGTTTCAAAACAAGGCTAAGAGACAGCAGTGAGAACCCTGTTAGCACTGGTTTAGTTCAAGGATCAGTGTCCAGAGGGAAACAATCAAGGGCAGGAGCTCTACAGACTAATAGGGGGAAGGGCTGCCTTAAAAGCGGTAGTTCGAGTCTGTTTGTCAATAGATCCCTTCCAGTAGTGTTTCTCGATCTAATAGGGTAGTAGCGCATTCCTCATTGTTAGTGCCGGTGTCAAGTGAACATCATTATTAGAAGTTAACATAATTCCTCTTATTATTGGTGAACTAAGGTCCTGATATGCCTCTCCCTTTCGATAAAGAATCATAAGGCTACTTACCTTAAATGCAGTAGCGCATGTGCTATAGGTGTATGAGGAACAGCGGCATGTACACAAGGGAATCACAAACTAGCAAGTCAGAATGGCAGAGAGCAGCTTCCGTTTTAAGAGATGCAAAGTAAGAGTTAAGCTCAGCTGTTAAAGAATTAGTTTGAAGAAGTAGGAATCGAGCTCCGCAGCCCAAGAACGAGTAGGTGCGCCCCATACTCTCATACTAGAGACACTGAAACGGAATAAGGAATGAAAGAATCCATCCTGCAATAACGGATGCAATTGGGTAACCGAGATAAGGGTTTTTCCATTGTAGGGTCGGTGGTACGGAGGATGTCTTTGTCTATCATATGGGTCTGTGGAGAATGACTTGTACTATGGCTGTTTAGTAGGAATTCAACTCGACAAGCAGATTAACAAACAAACTAGCAAAAGCGAGACTTAGATCAGTAGCTAACTCCAAGGTATAAGAATAGGAGAGCTGAGTTGCAGGCTAACAAACCGGGATGTTGTGGTTCGAAACAGTCAAATAAAGATCCGAATCAGTGGTTAAAGAGTCAAGGGGCGGACTGATAGATAGGATAGATAGGATGCAACTAAGGAAAGGAGTAGAGGCATATAGAAGCTCAGAGGCTTTCAAGTAAGGCGAAAAGTGAAGATAGTAAGGCTGTTAGGCAGTAGAGCAGGATCCTTCTTATTAGGGAGGTACTATTTGCTTGTTGCAACCCCGGCGATCAGTGATTCAAAGGCCGCGTTCCTCTTATTGGCTGTGGGTTTATTCTGATATTAGTTAGTATGATTCCCGGTTTTGCTAGTATAGTTCGAGCTGAAGAATGAGAATGCCCTGTTCTTGTTCGAGCGGTAAAGAGCGATGTATTGTATGATAGAGCTAGATAACACTGGGCTTTTTCTTGCCGACCCACCGGCGCATTCCTTCCTTTAAGAAAGAAGAGAGTTGACCGGTAGTGAACTAAAGAAAAGAAGAGAGTTGTAGAGTGGGCTTAAAACTGTTGGAATCACCATAGTCAAAAGAAAAACTACTTGAATTGATCCTATACTGACACTGTACACACCCTGTATAAGAAAATCAATATAACTTGATTAAGGATAATACCGGATGAAACAAGTTATTTCGTAGCTGACGCTTGGAACTCACTACCGCCAGAACTCGGCTCCTACCGCCCAGAATAGAATAAAGGACTTGCTCATAACTTCATTAATAATACATTTATTGCCGAGTCTTGTCTCTGAGTAGCTTGGCTCCGTTTCCTCCCTTGGAGTGGAATTCTTTGTTTCAAGTAATGCGAGAGAGAGAACTAGAATAGAGTCTAATAGTCGACGGAATACTTATATATCCGCTGAGCTATCAGTTATATATCTGCTGAGCTATCAGACCTAGCTAAATCTTATGTTTCTTACCGGAAAGTGAAATTAGAACTTTATTGCTTTAAACACACTGTGAAGTTACTTTCCTACTGTAGAGGCAAATTCCTACTATCGAGAAAGAGCCCTACGGGGTTTTCCTACTATCGAGAAAGAGCCCTACTGGGTTGCGGGGTTAGTGACTTTTTCTATTACACGCCTCCCCTTCCCGCAACTGAACAAGTAGACAACATAGCCGCCCTAAAACTAATTAACTGGACCGCACCCACTAAACAAGCTAACCTTAGCAACTACGAGAGTCATTATAAGAGTAATGAAAGTTCCACAGTTAACCCTTGCTGGTTCGGCTACCTATCCTTTTAGTTAAGAATTGGAGCTATCAAATCTCACCCAGGAGTGAAAGGCTTTCCCGCTTGACTATAATTTCTTTAACCTGGAACTAGAAGCAGAGTAAAGTACAGGCGATGAAGCAAAGCAGGCTAAGCTAAGTTGAGTTCAATTGTTATATAAAGTAGCGAGGGTTGGTGCTCCAGCTCTAAGGGTGCTAGACTTTTGCCTTTCGTAGCAAGTATGTATGCGTGGCTATTAGACCTAACTCACCCTGCTTTCCGGGAGCTCACCGAACAACTATTTGTTTCATGGTGCATTAGCTTACTCTTGGGTCTGGTCAGGGTTAACACTTATAAGAGGTCGGGAACTCAGGTATTGTATATAAGAACTCACTCTGCTATCACTCAGCTAACTCCCGGTAGTTCTCTTTCTAGTAAGAATAAGGTCTAATACTAAGAATAAGGGACCAGATCCTCTACAAATAAGAAAAAGGGATCTACTAATAAGATACTAAAACTAAGGGACCTGTCTTCCTACTACTACTGATGCAACAAGGGATTCAACCAGAACAGGACCCGGACTCTAATCTACCTCTGCTGGCTACTGTCATGAGGCTCAGTTGCTTGGTCAGTAGTATACGCTTGGCCCTTACTGACTTTCTTAAGCACCCGGAGTTGATTCTGAAATGGCCCTATCCCATTCTCGGATGGCGAAAAAGAAGACTAAGCCTAGTAATAGTCAGAGGATATCTTATCCAGAAGTAGACTTACAATGGTAAGCAGAAGAGTCAAGCAAGTAAGTAACAGACCGAAACACATAAGTTAGAGCCTTTCCTTTGCTTTAACTCTTTTACTATCTATCTAATTCCTTGACTCCTTGCTTTCCGTATTTCTTTCCTTGGCTTTAAACAAGCACTCTGGTCTATCCGGCTTACCTTTGCTCTGAAACTCCTCGGCTGCATTCTTTTGAACCACCTCGATCCGGAGCTTTTAACGCATTAGCTCTAAAACGGACATTACTTATTTGCAGTTCATGTATTACTTCTTTTCCCAACCTATTCTCGCTTACCTGGGAGCCCGCCCTGTCCGATAAACTAGTAGTAGTCCTGTCAGTAGCTGTCCATCAGAAGAGGGTTGACTCGGTGCCAGTTCCACTCTTTCTTCTCAGAGCCAGTTGCATTCGTTAGTTTGGAGTCTCATTCCTACTTTACTGTGCACTATTGTGGTATTAGACTGGAATGAGTTTCCGGTGTCGGTGTTGCGCCTAAGCTAGTGAAATAGAGTTTCCTCAGTTACAGTTTTCTTCTGTCTTTTTTACATAAATTATAAGATATCAGTTTCCAATGAACTATAACAAGGGCTCGCTACCGCCATATAATTAGGACTTGGTTATAACTCAGAGACGGACTTCTTTCTATATATGAGATGAGAACAAAGAGCATTAGTTGAAGTCGAGGAAGAAGAGAGTACTGGCTTTGTTTGAAGCAAGCTTGAGTGGAGGTAATAAATCTGAATTCGTTTACGCCGGTAGAGGATAGAGGTTCAGTTGCAAGTGTAGTTGGGAGTAGCTAGTCCAGTAGTTGGCGAGAGGGAAGCCATAACTTAATTAGTTGACAGAGCCAGAGGTGTAGTATAGTAGTTTCAAAGGTAGCTATTCTCCGAGTGGATCCCCAGTAGAATCAGTGTTTTTAGTAGTGACTTTGCCCTGAGTGTTAGGATCAGAGAATTAATACCTTATGAAGTGGAGAGCCGAATGAAGCAAGTAAGAGATGCAAGAGTATCTAGAGATTCCATCTTATCTGCATTAGTAGTTGATTGGCCCCTAGTTGAATCTGTATTAGTTGACATAGGTATAGTAGTTTACAGAGGAGTGAAAGGCTTTTCCTAGTAGTAGAGTGAAGTAGTATCACCCATGTGTTTAGTTAAGGGGTCGGGTGCTTGTACTGTTATAGTGGAATTCTGTATTTGTTGCTCTAGCAGTTGCTAAGTAGTTAGTAGTTGCTTGCCTGGTCTAAAGTCTCTTCTCTTGCTTGGCGAGTGGAATCCCAAACTAGTAGGAGTAGCGTAAGGGAAGACTGATTGGAAATGCATAAAGTATCAGCTTTGAGGCGAGGGTAGTAGTTAGTTGGTTAGGGGTGTAATGTCATAGATGTGGTTGCCCAGCCTTAGTGGGGAGAGAAGATCCTTTATTGGCTATAAGTCATAGATAAGGTTGCTTAGGTTATTGGCTATAAGTCATAGAGAAGGTTGCTTAGGTGTCGTCTACTACCATATACAGACTTCAGGTCATACTATATATAGAAGGTAGCTGCTAATATCAGGTTTCAAGTCATAGGTCTAATTCTTACTTGCTGAATTGACTCCCTCCCTTCTTACTTGCTTCATTGCTGGTTCTCTTGACACTCCCCTTATATACAAGTGAACAGGACATTCTTCTTAGAAAAGAAAAGAGAGTCGATTGGGCAGTGGATTCCGACCGAGAAAGAAAGGCAGAAAAGTGGACGGGGCTCCTTAGCTATTAATTAGGACTTCGGGCCAAGCAACGGGCCAGAGGAATGGTATGATAGTTGACAGCAGCAATCGGGTCTGTAGCCTAGTAACTGACTGAGGGCAATCAGTGGGCTAGTTTCAAGAAGTCTTAGTTGCCCGAGTTGGATGAGCCGGAGGTGTCGTATTTTAGTAGTCTAGTTTCATTCAAGTAGTCCTGTTCCATAGGTACTAGAAATATGAGAACAGGCCATTCTTCTCTAGTCAACTAGCAACAGCAAACTAACATTCAAGAAGTCAAAGAGCAAGCAAGAGAACAAGTAAGGTAAAATAGACTAAGTGCGTTAGCGAGCTACACTGAACTCAACCCGCAAGTCATAATTCTACTCTCCAAGTTCTAATTGAATATCTCTCTGTCAATAATAAGAATTTAGATAAGAGTGCCTATTGCACGGTTCAATAATGGATTGAGTAGCAAGGGGCGTTTCAATAATGGATTGAGTAGTCAGGGGTGCCCCATCTGATATCATTGTAGTGGTGCTTGAGCCGAGTACGTACTATTGGAAAGGAAAGGTGCTTGTGTGAAAAGAGCTATTGATTCTGTAAAGTTATAGGTTTGAAATCACTAAGCTCGATAAAGAGCAGGAGTTAGAACACCCACCTTTAAAGAGCTCCAATTCCTTTTCTTTTACTGCTTTATGCTAGAGGTCGATAACTCTTCTTTTTGGACCTTATTTCATCATTCATACAGAGTCTAGTCTGACTGATTATCTTGTACTAGCTAAACGGATGTGTTCTTTCTTTTCTCAGGATTTGAGAGTGTTTCCATGTATATAAGCGCAGCTAAGCACAATGTTGCCTTTCAAGTTGCCTTAATGCTTATAGATATTGTTTGTTTCTTAATGGATGATTTCTTGAGATATATGTTGTTTGATGCCTTAAATGTTATGAATTTGAGTATGGGGTAGTGACATGAAAAAGTGTAATGCTAGGCTCAGGCTTGCTTACAGAAAAAGAACTATGAAAAAAAGCTTGGTTATACGTGTCTTGGCGGCTCGGGTAGTTGTGGAATGAAGTTACTGCTGCTGGGCTTGTTTAATGACTTGCTTGAGAACGAAGAGCTTCATTTTAGCTGTTACTGATTTCGGTCATATCGGTCACACTTGCTTGTTAGGATGGGTATGATAGTTGCCATAGGAGAGGTCGAGGCAGAATCCAATCTCAAGTATGTAGCAAGCGGTAAGCGGTAAGCGGGAAGGCGGAAGCATTGTAATAACGAAGTCCCTAGAAAAGAATCTGAAAGTCTGGGTTTGCCAAGTCCTGTGCCACTTATATATCTGGGCTTTGAAGCTGGATCAGAGGCAGTGAGAAAGTCATCCTCACTTCAATATGTTTAAGTTGAATCTGCTTATGTCTCTCTAGAAGTTGCGGTAAAGAGGGAAGTGAAAGATTTCTTCTTATTAGTAGTATAAGTCCCAACGGAGTCGCTTTGAAGCCAGTTAGTCGTGACCGATTCAAATATCCCGAAATAAGAACAGTGACAGGAAGAGGCAATTCTAATTCTTCTGATCCGAACGGGGCTGTAAACGGTAGCAGTGGTTGAGTTCTTACTGATGTGTTTCATTCTCAATTTCCCACTTGGTAGTTTAGTTCTTCCTTCGGTGTTTCATTCGAACTTTACTACTCGATAGGATGGGTCGGCAAGAGAAGCTATAAAAGGTGCTGGGGAAGAAACATAATCTGGTCCAGGTCAGTTCCGGATTCCAGTCTTGTTCCGGTGCTTAAGTTGTCTACAATAGAATCAGCATGAGAGTCGAGTGTTGTCCCAACCAATACTATAAGATAATAGAAGAAAAGGGAGTTTCTATATAGAAGTGTGGATTAGAGAGTGTTGTTCGGTTACTATCCCATACTATGATGATAGGTTAACTTCTCTTCGATTCCATTCTATCGGTTATGAGTACTGGTTATATTACTGGCTGACGCGCCAAATGACTTAAGGGCATCAGTTGTCATAGCATTATATTGGCGTTTATTAACTTAATCAATTATACCATATGTCCCCGCTGCTACTATTAACTGAAATAAGTCTCAAGAATGATTCTATTCATCAACAAGCAATAAGATAAGTGATAAGTGAGTCTCGTATATAATCAAAAGTCATCTCACCAAACCAGCTATAGATCGGAATCGCTCAGAGGCCATCCCGACGTATAGTTAAGGAGTTTTGAGACTTCCTGCCACAGTTGAGTGGGACAGAATCCAGAGCCTTTGTTTCCCAGCATCGGAAGGTTTAGGGTATCGGAAGAGCTTTGCAATCATATCTAAGCCGTCAATTCAAATTGCCTACTCTGAGGCAGAGGCAACCAACAGAACCGATAAAGCGAGAGCAACCTTGGACGCCACAATCTTTTCTACGAGATGGAATTCCTTCTTTTGAGTTTCGGGGTGCACAATAAAAGCACTAGTAAGGGGCAATAAATAAAGTAGCGAGTCTCTATTCTTTATAAATAATAATAATTGCACAGCCCACTCACTCCCTGTGTCGGTAACACCTCGCGCGGGAAGGAAATCAATAAATCCAGAAGGGTGCTTTTCCGAGCATAGGTCGATTACTACAAGGGGCTGAAGAACGTAAGGGCACAGAAAATATATCCTTTCTTTTGCATCGTTTAACAAGATCTGAGTCATGAACAGAAGCGTTTAGGTAAAAAACTTCTATAACAGGTTAGAGAGATTCGAGAGGTAATTGTGGCGTGTCAGAGGAACAAGCAACCACTATGCGCGTTAGGAACCTCCACCCGTGATTTAAGTAAGATAAATAATAAGTCAGAATAGAATATGTCTAGCAATAAGTGACTTGAGAGTTGAGGTCGTAAAAAGGGATGCAAAGAAATTCTCTAAGTTACCGGTTTGTTTGTAGCTGACTGACAAAACTGCTTCCGTAGCTGACGACTAAGCTGCTTCCTTTGTTGGGCCTGTTCACTAGCATGCATTTCCTTCCATAACCTATCCACTAGCATGCATTTCCCTCCCTAACCTATCAAAGAGATGTTTCACACACCGTATAGTCCACGTGGGCATGAGATTCCGCTTCTGTATAAGATGAAAGTCAAACAATCTGTATAAGATTAAAGTAAAACAAACTTACGTCTTCTCTTACCTGCGCATTCGGCTTGGCTTCTTCTTTATCGGATATTAAAGTAGAAAAGAAATGGACTCTCCTAAAGCTAGAAGATATTGCGCTAAAGCAACTAATACTGAATTGAATCTATCGTAGGTCTTAACACCTTGATTGAATTCTTTCTCGCCTTTGCCTTAATCGCTATAGCTATGTGGGCATTTGAAAGGAGCTTATCTTCTTAATACGAACGATGAAACTCATTATTGCAGATGACACTGGAGATGAAACTATAGCACCGAACAAATCTCCACGACAAGAAGGATCACCTCTCTTGACAAGGAGCTACAGTGGCACCGAACCAACTCAATACTCGGTTAAGGATTGAACACCGCCAGACAAGCTTATACTTGTTTGTGCCCTTCACTTGTTGACTTTCCCTATTACCAATTCCAGTTTTCGGCCTGATTGTTGAATGGAATTTCTCTATTACTCTGTCTGATAAATAAGAAAGAGCACAATTCGATTTAGGGGGGTAAGCCCACATATACTTGAATGGAGGAGCACATGTTTGGTTGCCTATATACACTAGGTTTATTATTTATTTCTATCTTACAGAGCGAAGCATTCTCTTGATGTTTATTCACTTATTGTTCAATTATTAAGAGCATATGGTTGGTTAGTTACCGGACCTCATACCTAGGGCGGGTAACAAGAATGATTCGGGGCCTTATGATGCTTACCCTTTTGGTTGAGTTTTCATTCTTATTCTTCTATGCATGTGCGAGATCCTACCATACTCTTAGATAGAAAGTAATAATTTGAGAATGTAGTTTAATACTCTACTGGAAGAGCACTCGGTTGGGTTGGCTACGGATTGATATTATACCCCTAGTGCTAATTACTCTGTTTCTTCCTTTCGGTTCGGTATGTGTTTTAATTAGTTCCACGTAAAGAAGAAGTTCCATATTAAGTAAGGGGCTTTAGAAGGCTATAATTCAAGTAAGGGGCTTTAGAAGGCTATAATCCAAATAATGCCTTTAAGGCTTCATTTGAGTCGACAAACAGATTCACTTTAAGACCTGCTCGTAGGATTAACTGCTCTCTATTCTAGGCTTAAAAGCTCTCTATTCTCTTATAGCGCACAACAAAGAAATCATTTACCATCTAGAGACCTGTACACCCGCTTCCATATCTTGCAGCTGACCCCTTTAAACACTACAGCTTCTTCTGTTACTTAAGATCCTGCTCTATCTGTATCCGTATCTTTAGGCTTATCTGTATCCCCGTATCTTTAGGCTAATAAATTGGGTATTTTTCTATACCTTATTGCTTCTTTGACTTAAAAACGACTCCCTGATACTTACTCACTAACGAACTTATCAACTCCTGCTCTATTGCTAGGAATGAAAGCAAGGGGAGCTAGCTCCGGCTGATACTGATGCTTAAGACTTCAACTCGGGAGTGCAAGCCTGAAACCCGTAGTGCTGCTAGGTATGTAGTACAGGCTGTAGCTACTAACTCCAAGGCTCCAACAGTGCCCAAGTAATCCTGTGCAATTCCTGTAATTAGAAGAGAATATTGATAAGAATCTAAAAGAATAATATTGAGAAGAACCTAAAAGAATAACCTATAATTATCATAGAATATAGAAGAAGAAAAGATATCATATAGAAGAAGAAAAGAAGAATAATTATCATATCATATAGAAGAGCATCCGGTATAAATAGTAGGGTTTAAACAGGACTTAATAATAACAGAGATTTTGAGACTTCTTTTTCCCTTCCTTGTTCACTAGACCTGTGTAATAGGATCTATCTTTTCGAAAGTTTAGATAAAGGGCGATTGATTCGTTATCACAAGCGGGAATATGAGAAGCCTCTATCACCTATCTGTGCACTAACTCCTGGGCAAAAGCCCCTAACATAACAACAATAGTCAATTTCGACACGCGTTCCAGTCAACTTTACTGCTTCTAGCACGTTCAAGTGAGCTTTACTGCTTCTAGGATGCCTTTCATAGCGAGGTATGATCCAATGGAATTCCCCGGATTGGTATTCGTCTTCAAGCACTACCTTTGGTTATCCCAGGAGAAGAATAAGGTTTTCTAGTCTCTACCACGATCAAAGAATATATACGTGATTCAAGGGGCGAAGCTACTACCATGTTCTTCCTTTTGCTGGCCAATGGTTCTTTTCTTTCTTTTACAGATGTTGCGGGACTCTCTCCTTTGAATGGGTTGTTACAGTGCCACTATAATGCCCTGTTGAGAAAGAGTCAACTGCAAATTGAATAATATAAGGCTGTTAAGGTCAAACCAATCACCATCGAATAGAATAGGAATAAGTGCCGCTAGTCTTTCAGTTCTTTTTGAGAATAACTCTAGACAGATCATTGCGGAAAGCTAATCTGGTGCTATCATCCTATTCGTTTGATTATCCCCTCTGCTTTTAAGCGAGCATAAACTTCTTATTATGTTATGCCTAACCACCTCTTATCACGGGATTACGCGCAGAAAGAGCTAGCAAAGACAACAACAATTTCTTCGCTTCCTTTGATCACAGAAATCAGAAATGACCTATAAGCAATTCATTATATTATGAGGGCGTAGAAGTATATAGGTGCACTCCTTCCTCTTGGATAGGCGAGTTAGATATGGACTAAATTCATTATTACTTGAGAGAAAGAGAACATGGTTTGATATAGAAAATAATGGTAAGGAGACTCTTTTCCCTTAAATCAAGTATATGAACAATAGGTAATAGATAAAATAGTATTAACTAATAGAATTCTTAACCAACATATAAAGTAGTATCCATTAATAGCAGAGAATAGGCGACTTTCTTTGTTCTTTGTTTTCGTATGCAAGAGACCAGACCTTTCTTGCTTTGTCGACGAGATCTGGATCTGAAGCTGGATTATTATAAGTATAAGATGTATAAGCAGTTAAGTATCTGGGAACAGTAGAAAAAGAAACCACGAACAGTATCAAAATAAAGTAGGGGACTCAAAATCCCATAATAGAGTGCGCCACTTATAGATTCTAGTAAAAACAGAGCATTGCTCACTTCCACTTATGGTTCCCTCGCTTCTTCCTTTAATTCCATCTTTCTTGCATAGCATATACAACATGAATATTACAGAGCATACATATGGATTTATTCACTCATATATAAGCACCTCGGTTAGTACGCTCATGCCGATTCAGACAGGCGATGAAGACAGAAGTCGACTTGTTGCGTAGTTACTTGGCCTTGTTTGAAACCGATACTTTCCTGTTCTATTTCTTGGATTTTAGTATGGGCGAGATCTACTTGTTATCTTGGCTTGGCCGCAGGAACCTTTGTACTTTACCGACGCTGTAGAGATGAGCATTTATCTACGATTCAACTTGCGATGAAACTAGGCACTAGGATTACACAAGAATGTCATTGCAACTTACTTTATCGACTTACTTGATTGAGACTTTATCAACGCGGAGCTTATACCACAACTTTCGAAGGAACTCGTATAATCGACGCAGAGCTTATACCACAACTTTCGAAGGAACTCGTATACAGCCGAGCGTAGAGCGTAAGCGGGGCAATCCGTTTACCTAGATTATTGGCTTCTGCAACTATCGTGGTGTACATCAGTGGAGTCTCTTTGGCTTTCCCTTAGTTGTCGTAGAGAGAGATTCAATTAGCTCCTTCCCTTGTTGTAGAAAGAGGTGATTGGCGCTTTACCTTAGTTTCATCAGCCCACATACATGGTGGTTAAGTATAAAGGTCTCTCGTAACGTATCAAGTCCAGTATCTGGCAACCTCGGTCACAAACAACTCTAGTTACAACTTTCTAGTCACAACTCTATCACTTACAGCCCAGCACACAAAACAAGGGCTTTATTCCATTCCAAGTAAACAAACAAGGAAGTACTTTTTTTCTTCCATTCAACGAAGCAAGACTAAGTGCTAATGGCAGCTTCAAGAACAAGTGCTGTATTTCGAGTATTTGATATAAAGTAAGCAGTCAACATTCAAGTCAGTCTATTAAAGGGGTGAGTCAAGTGAAGTAGTAAGCAAATCTTGCTAGGAAAGTAAGCAGATAGAGATGCTTCACCGAACAAGTCAGCAGCAAGTGCAACGTCTGTTTCTGCAAGTGGAGTTATTGTTGAAGTGGAGTTCAGTGCTGTAGCTACTTCTCCAAGTCGGCTAGTTCAAGTTATGTTTTTTCTTGTTTACCTGTTCGGCTCTAAGTGCTTTGTTTTGTTACTAATTCATTAGTGATAGGTGAAATAACTAATAGAAAGACCTATACTTACTTCTATTCTTTAGCTTAGCTGCTTCTTTGACTCCTTTTATTGACTTATATGTTATTTACTTATATTTAGTGGAATTGGTTTTCTCATTAGAATCGAATATGTATTTTCTCATTAGAATATGGATATGTAATCTAGTCTTATCAACAGCGGGTCAAGCCCAGGCTTGGATTTGCCCCTTCCTATCCGAACTCATAGTACGCCTCTCCTACCTTAACTCAATATAAGGAATAATCGTAATAAGGAATTGAGCTTAGTCGCGTAGGAACTAGATGGTATCTCAGTGGTCCAAGCCTTATCATGTGCATCGAGAATCCAAGCCCTTATCATCCCCGCCCGTTACTACACTATGTTAGCGCAGAATGCAATTGAACCCTACTCCAATCCAAGCACAACTTTGGTAGCCCAAATCCACTCATACAGTAATGGCAATAATGAAAGTAATTACAGTAACCTTATACAGCTCGCGCACCAGTACTATCTTCCTAAACGACTTTCCCCCCGCTTGTTGTTTACTTGCCCTTCTAAAACCTTCACTCGACACTGATGGAATTCCTACTTATTAGATCGAACAGTGCACTAACAAATGAAGCTAGTAACTCCAGGGATGAAACTGGGCATAAAAGAATCCAAGTCAGCAGTGCCAGGTTTCAAGTGAAGTCCGAATTAGATGTAAGTGAGTCAGACCTGCTCTCGATCGTTGTCGGTAATGTTTCTATTCTGATTGTAAGCAATAGAGGATTTCCACTCTAAACTAGGCATTGAAGCAAGGATGAGATAAAGGCCGGAGCCTCACTCTTGAACTAAGGATTTGGGGTCAGGAAAGTAAGACTCTCGGGCAGGGTATCACTAATAGGAGAAAGTAAGCCTTACACTAGCAAGCAAAACTCTAGGCATGAGTTGGTAGCTAGGAGCCAGGAGCGGTGGACTAACTTATCTGGGAGCGAGGGCCAAGTAACGGACAGACAAACAGGCAAGACACGTATAGGCAAGTAACGGACCAAGCAACTACAAATGTTGTGCAGCATATGACCATTGAATTTCTTATTCTTATTTCACTTAACACCGACCCATAACTCGATAAAACACTTGCCTTATTTCACCTAATTCCGCTAAGGAAACAGAAAGAAGTTTACTAATGCAAAAAGCAAAAGGCATATTTGATATTTCAATCATAAATCAGAATGAGTTGGTGCACGGTCGATCTAGGTTAGATGTGTTTGTTTCTTCCTTGGGTGCGAGCTCGTAAAGGAATGGTTGTTAGGTGAATTAGCATATAATAAAGTTCTCTGTTTTCTCAATACAATTCAATACTGACAATACTGAACTGAATTAGAGCTAAACTATTAAAGGGTAGAGTCTTAGAAGCAGCAGTGCAAGCCGGAGTGTTTAGTTGAGGCATTGGAGGCGGTGGAGTTAAGTTAAAGGACCGCGAGTTTGGGCCCGGGGTTGATGCAAAAGTTCATGATTTCGGATCGACCATAGAACATGTAGGAATACTAAGACCTATTGTTTGTGACCCTTTTTTCTCATAAGCAAAATACATCAAAATTGACCATCAATCTTTCTAACTATCTATCAGACGGATACCCCTATTTCCTATTCTATTTGATCTAAGCCTTACTTACTGTTTGATTTGTGAAAGAATGGGGAGACACCATCAGCATTATGACATACATTCTTTTTTCGTAATCCCCTTATGTCCTACACTGGCAAAGACATGTTTTTAGTTTCTTCAACTTGGACTTTGACTCTTTACTCAATAAGAGCCCCGACCTACTATCCGGATTGCATGTTTGAGTACTCAGAGACTCCCGTGAATCTGTATACAAAAAGTACCTTCATTCAGTGCTTTCCACTACTTATAAAGAAGAGATTTCCCATCTGGCCCCTACGCAATCGAATTCCAGACAGAGTCAGTAGACACAACGGTGGTAATGTATGTCATAGATTCCAAATATTATATATGGATTGAGAGTCTTTCTTTCGTACAATATCCTTAATCTCTTCCTCAATCCTAGTAGCAAATAAGGAGTTGACTTTAGGAACCCTTTGATACCAATCGAACCTCCCTCTTTGACTTTTTGAGTTTTGAATCCAAGAATTGACTTTCACCCTTATAGTTATGAAATCACTGTACGAACCCCAATAATAATCATATCCAATTGAGAGTAAGGCTTACTTCATCCATATTGATTTGCACCGGGCCCCCGTTGTTAGAGAAAGATATTGACTTTATAGCATAAGAACTAAAGATTCTCAAAAGCAAGTATTGATAGGCCCCTTTCTTTGCCTTTCCTTCTACGGGGACAGAATTAGTCGAGTGAAATCAGCAGAGGACAGAATTAGTCGAGTGAAATCAGCAGAATAAGCCAAGGTTTTTGTTGATCAGGCGACACCCGAACACTGGGGATAAAGGATTTGCAGTCCCCCGCCCCTTACCACTTGGCCATGTCACCAAACCCAATTCTATTCAATAAATGGATTTGGAGTGAAAGACTTCAATATCCGGGCAGAACCATTAACTATTTGTTATTTGGAATTAGTGAGAGGGTTTTCTTAGTGTAGCTCAACTTAATGGCATAACAAAAGAAAATGGATTGAAGACTAATAAGCGATATCATTTCTTTTCCATAATCAATCTTTTCAATAGAATAAACAATCTTATAATTAGACTAAACGAGAAATATAGATTTGTATGTGTCTATGTCAACCTCAAGAAATTGTGAAACTGAACCGCTCTTATGTACATATCCCCTATTATATCCATCCCTATGGAGAATCGTCGTGTCTTATTATTTCTTGTTCTGTTCTATATGCAATACAATAGACTAATTTGGAATAATGATATAGTGCGACCTTACTTCTGTTGCCACAAGTTCAATTACGAGAAAGATGTGATATGCTGCTAGGTAGATGGGCTCTATATTGGCATGGACTTCATAAAGAAAGACTACTCTCCTATTCAATCATCAAACTATATATATTACATTACTCGCCCAAATTCTCCTCTTTTAGTTGAACCATTCAATTCCAATAAGTATGCTCAAAAGGGAAACTCTATATTGTTCCTCCTGTCTTTCTTTATCTCATTCATAGAGAAAGAATCAATTTCTTACTGAATCCATTGATTTGGATGGTACCCAATAAATCTTATCGTAATGCTAGTAATATAATATGATGAATTTGGATAACCGGTAGAGATATGCAAGAACAAAGCCTTTTATTCCTCTAAGAAAGCCCCTGGTAAACCCTTAGAGTCAATAGAATATATAGATAGTAAATGGAACCTAAAGAAAGATAGTCAATGGAATTCTACAGATCTCATTGTGATCAATCAAATATTGCTCTGGGTATTTACTACCGTTCCAAATTAGACCATAACGGAATTGCTGTCTTTACATGCACTATAGAATATCATAATTCCTGTCTATACCAGCACAATGATATCCGAATTGGACCATAACGGAATTGCTGTCTTTACATGCACTAGAATATAAGATTGGGGAGAAGGAAGATCATAATTCATAATTGATGGAAAAGCAAGGATATGGGCCCGTGTGAGTAGGAAACACTCAATCTCTATTCTACTTCTATCATCAGCTATGCTATCTATGGGGTCGAATCTAATATCCATTCTAGAGATTCCATTTGTGACCCTAAAATGAGCTTGTATTTCCCGAATGATAAGGAGAAACAAAAGAGAGAAGATTGGGTCGAAATGCTTATATGCTATTTGATCAACAATTTTCTTGTGTAGGCGGGTTGGTTTCCAGTATATTTTCTGAGTCCTTTTGAAAATGATTACAAAAAAGACATTTTTCAACAAAGATGTGCATTAGGAAGGATTGGTCTAGAGGAGCTAATTCAAGACTAACTCGAACGATTACTCAACCCTTGAAGAGAGAGAGAGCACCCATCCCGTTACGTGGGGAATTGAATATAAGAAAGAGATTCTATAATAAGTCAAGTAAAATAGAAGAATAAGTCAAGTAAAATAGAAGAAAGAGATTCCATCATTTAGTAGACAGTTCCATAGTTGAAGTTCAAATAGAAATATAAGTCAGAAAGTCACCTCACTACTTAATCTACTCATTTCATTTCATATAGCTATCCACATATATTCGATTTTGTAAGAAACTCTAAACTCAACCTATTCCTTTCCCGAACCCAGACTATTAAATAAGCAGTTGTAGCTTGTGTAACTCCGTTAGCCTTTCATTTCCGTTAGCGCAACAAACAAGCAAAGCGGTGGTGTTCTTACTTACTATAATAGGAGAGCGAGCACTCTGCTTAATATAACTTACCTTTAGGAGCACGGGCCTAAACTCAATTGAGTCCTTCTTTTGGCTTTGAGCGAGTCAGTAGTAAGGAATTAAGTCTGAAATGGAGCTCAACAAAGTATATAGTCAAAGTCTAGAAACTCCCACGGAAACTTATTATCCTTTTGATTAGTTAACAGGCGTGAAATTAAAGGACTATTTCGATAAGATCACTCTCCTAATGCGCAATGATCGTGAGTGTTTTACTCCATTTCTACACATTAATGAGCCCATAACGCGTATCCTAAAGTTGAAGTGATCGGGGGCCTTTCAAATTAGGATTGATTTTGTAAACCCACTTCACACCTTATTGTAGATTGTAGTTTCGAACCTGACCTTATTGGAGTTTCGGGGTGGAGTGACTTCATACTGGCAAAACGGGGTAGAGTGACTTCATACCTTATGGTATTTCGGGGTGGAGTGACTTCATACTGGCAATAAGAATTAGATAGGTAGTTTCTTTCACACAGGCCCAACTCTCTTTACTTAAGGCCCCACTCTCTTGACTTAGTAGTTAATGCTTGACGTATCTCGTTAAGTATCAAGTGGAGACAACACTCTGACTACTGATTCTGTTGGACCTAGACCAGCTCCATCTTTAGCATCTGATCTTATAGATTCAACTTGCGATGAAACAAATTCAACACTCCCTCCTAAATACACTCTCCTTTCTTTGTTAACCGGCTGAAACGCGGTGTGCTCAATAATCTCTTCAACAAGCAAAGCAAGTGCAAGAGAGTCGATGAGATCTTCAGCGGGAGTCAGTATAAGTAGTTGGCAGTTCAATATTCAGCAACAATCTATTCTTCAAGTGTTGTCTCTTCTGCAAGTATAGTTTCCGTTGACGTATAAAGAAGGAAGTGATCGTGCCGTTGGTGCTCTATAGCTCTAGGTCGAGTTCGGGTAAGTTCCATTCCTGTTTGACTCTCCGTGCAAGAAAACTCAGTGCTAAGGCTAAGGCGAGTTCCTGTTAGTTACTCGAGAGATTCAAGCCATTCTGAAGCGTTAAGTATTGCCAGTTGAGTTAGAAGAGATCCCATCTTCTGCTTATGGGAGAAAGTGAAGTAGTAGGGCGCTCGAAATCATATATGATTGTCGTGCTAATGCTATATGATTGTCGTGCTAATGCTATGACCCCTGAGTTTTGTTTATAAACCAGTTATTTACCTCTTAGTGGAGTGGAACAGAGGTTTTATGACTTGTATCTTTCTGTTCGCCTAGTTCTACTTTCATCCCTAGTTTCATCTGCAAAATAAGTAGTACGAGGATCTGAGGCTGGATTAGGAGAGAAAGCAAAAGAAGGAGAGGTCAGGTAGGCAAAGTCAAAGTAGGACTCCAGTCAAGTGAGTTGTATCTTGCCACCTCCATAGAATTAGGACTCGGTTACAACTGCTACTAACGTCATTTGTAGGCTTTCAGCACCTTGCTTGTTTATTCTGTTTCTTTCTTCTTTTTACCCTCTTGCTTGTTGAGTTAAGTGAACCCTGCACTCTGTACAATAGACTAAAGCAATAATAGGCCCCTTCGCTCTGTACAATAGACTAAAGCAATAGGCATTGTACTTACTGTTTCTAGGTAGGAAACTCCCCTGCTTTTTGACTTTTTGTTAGAATCTCGGCATAAGAACCCTATTAAAGGAAGGATAGAGACAGAGACTGAGGTCAAAGGCATAGGTAAGAGGTCAGTGTGCTTAGACAGAGACAGAGCGGAGGTAAGTGTGCTTAGGCTGAGGCGGAGCAGAAGAGGTAAGACAGAGGTCAGTGTGCTTAGGCTGAGTAAGTAGGTACAACTCAATTAGATTATTATTGCGTTAAGTAGGTGCACCTCGTAGTTACTTTCCCTTATATTAAAGCTCCTTGTCGGACTTGCTACTTTCTACTTTACTTCTAGCGAGCAGTGATTACTTAACTTAACTTCGAGCAGTAGGCAGAGTTTTACCTGTTTTAAATCAAGTTCTAATTGCATATAAGTGTTACATATGATAAAAGAGAGAAAAAGTAATAGAATCAACATATTCTCTAATTTCTTCTGAAAGTCAAAAACTCCTGCCCCGACTGAGCGAAAGCATCTGCATGTTAACTAATGTAGGCACCTGCTTTTTATCCCCACCCCAGTTTTCTATTATCTCCCACCTGAAGAAGAATGCAGCATTGTAATTATAATGATTCCGGACTTCAGCGACAAATCCGCCACTTGTCCAGAGGTCCGCTTCTACTAATAATATAACTCCTAATCTTAGGGTTAGGGAAAGAAAACGATGGAATCTTACTCTCAGGGGCACTAACTCATTCATGAGCCTATTAATCTCATAAATTAGGATGCCCCAATCCAATGTTCCTTTGCATTTATTAATCCTTCTAGCTGCCTTAAGCCTTTGCATTTATTAATCCTTCTAGCTGCCTTAAGCAATGCTTTAGAGTAATCGATTCTCCCGATAGTCCACAAGCTAAGATATTAATGACGAGGAAGGCTTGCTATGCTACTACAAAGCAAAGAATAGGCACCGAAATGAATGGACACCTTATCTTATCTCTGGATAGTTTGCAGTGGCCTCTACTGTGGAAATAGAATAGTCAAAGCGAAGTCCGTTTTCATTTCACTCTTCTTCATGCTATCGATCCCGAATCTTTCGATTCCTAAAACAAGCAAGTAAGCAGATACTCAATAGTGGAAAGTGCATCCCTTGAAGTTAAGAAAGAAAAGGCGAATGAATCCGCGCTTCCCGATACGGCATGCTGCTAGCTGGCTGAAACTAAACTAATATATCCCCCTCCCCGCCGCAAGCTAAGATATTGAAACAGTCGATTCAGGGGTAGAGAGAAGTATCAAGGGGTGTAATCCTTGGTTGGTATTTGATCACTAGTAAGTTCTACTATATAGGGAAAAGAGTCACTAGTAGGTTATACAATAGAGGAGAAATAGATTGCTTTGCTTCGGCTTGGAACCTCCACGTGCTACCTACAACCTATTGGTCTCAAATACGGTTTTTTTTCGCTTTAGTTGATTGGACAACCGGCCTTAAGGGCGCAGATCTATCCTTCTCTCATTGGGAAGGAGAAGGGACTATTGCAATCCTCGACAGGCTTTCCTCAACAAACAGGCTAATAAGCTTTCTTTCCCTCATTTGGCAGTTGCTTTAATTCCTTTATTTGGATGACCAGTCGCTTTCTTTCCCTAACCATTGAATATCGGCATCCCGAACCGAACTCTTCTCCACTTAGTACTCTCACTCAGAACTATACTGGACTCGCACTGCTTCTATTCCCTCGACTCTGGCTACTTAGTTCAATTCTGAGTCTTATATTTACTAGTTTCTTCATTCTTATATCTCTTATACTAGTTTCTTCATTCTTATATCTCTTATAGAAATCAAATATATAAATACGAGTAGAATTATTACTTCACTCCTTAACACTCAATTAAGAAAGGCGGGGGAGCACTAGGGTAATTACCCACATACATGAGGGAGACCCCTCCGGCTAATTAGGTGAGTTACAGACTTCTTCTATGAAACCCCTTCTGCTCATGATTCTGTTTATGTCCATGCCCCCCCTCTCCTGTTGAATTCTTACTGTTTAAGAGCACATGGTATGGTAGGCTAGAAAGATAACTGGGTTAGTTGCCCTAATCTATGAGACAGACCCCTATGGTCAATTCTTTTCTTTCTCACCGGGGTTTCAACTTGTTCGATACTCAAGCGTAGTTCCACCCCAGTTTCTGGTGGCCTTTGGCTCCTCCGTTTTCTTTTCATCTTCATTTTGCTTTTCATCTTCATTTTCTGATATTAATAAGCCGAGAAGAAATAGTCTCAAGTAAGCTGGATCTGAAGCAGTACTAGGAAATGATGTTTCTGTGCAAAGGGACTCCTACTTTCTATTAGAATTCCTCGCTCAGGATACTCTCAAAACGCTTCTAAACCATAGCCAATAGAAGCCATGGTTGGATCAAATAGTTTATATAGAGGTGGGGATTCCTACACGATCGAGATAAAGAGAACCACTCCATAAACAAGACAAGAGAGTATTCGATAGACAAGCCCCTTCCTTGTTCCTACAAGCAAAGAGAAGAGATGTAGAGAGACAGACGGGCTTCCGAGTCACGCTGTAGCTTGCTTTGTTTCAGTTCATCTTTCTTCTTCTTTTGTTGTTAAGCGAGGGATCGATTCCAGCTATCAAATCTAGCTCGCTCCGCCACCCCTAATGAATTTCTAAGATCCTGCCCAGCTACCGCTAATTTCTTTATTCAAAATCCAATCAAATACTCAAAGAAAGGGGAGAGTTATGCTAGCTAAATAGGCAAGAAGGGAGGAGTGGTTTTCTTTCCCTCAAACACAGTAGGCCTGATAATAGAACGCTGGCCACTATGAATGAATATTATGTCAATATTAGAGAGTTAGTCTTTCTTTCCGTTGTGCCCTTAAAGCTAGGGCTGCGATGCTCCCGCTTTTGAGTGCATTAAGTAAGTGAGATACTCGCTGGTATGAAGCTGGTCAATTGTGCCGAGCCGAGCCCTTGCCTTGGAAGCCATCCATTCCTACCTTCCCAGTCCAGTATTTTTCTCGGAGAATCCATATGATATGGCTTTACAGCTTCCTAGCCTGGGTTTGTGTGAAGCATGAGAGCATGAGCGAGCAAGAAGCAAACACTACTCAAAAAGGCGTAAGATAGACTGGCTGGTCACTTACTTGAAAAAGCTCTCAAACGCTCACTTTTGACTCCTTATAAACCTATCTTAGTCTAGCTTTTGACCCTTGCTTGCCGCCCTAGTCTTTACTTGCAACAGAAACTCTGCTAATCTAAGCTAACTGGCCTTAGAGCCTAAAGAAAGAAAACAACTATAAAGAATAGAATATTAGATATTGACTATCCCGCTTTCAACTTGCTTTTTAATAAACTCATTTCCCCTAGTTTGAAAAAAAGTACTGCTGGAAATCCTATGCCTTCCTGATTATTTAAGATCCTTTTGAAATCGTATGCTCTCCTATCGACTAGAACCTATTCCCTTTGACCTTCTAGAAACTCTATCCGTCTGGACCATTTGAATCGGCTGTATATTGTATTGACTGGAAGCCCTTTTTATGATACTGGCTAAAAAGAAAGAAAGGGACTGGGACGGGACTGCTCTGCTTACTTCTGCTGCTGGTTTGAATGAATTTGAACTGGCTTTTTATTCATCTTATATGCCTAGGACTTATGTCAACACTTTTAATACAATGCTTTCAAACTGCCCATGCTATCTCGTCTTTTGCCCGCTCTAATGCCTTATCGAGGTTAAGACAGGATCCTATCTTATCTACTCCATTCAGCCTTCGAGTTACATAGGATATTTTGTGACTCTTTCACCTTATGATAGATTGATTGATTTCAGCTCACCAGCATACCCATCCAAACCAACCCTAGCCCTCAATCGGAACTTGTGTGTAGTTAGGTACCAGACCTCTAGCACTTTGGAAGTTGTAAAACCAACTAACCCAACTTGAAAACATTCTGACTGTTAGGATGCTCTGACCGAGGCAGATGGTTTAAGTGTTGGGCAGGCGCCGGGCACAGTCCTTCCTTCATCATAGTAGGACAACCTCAGAAGTAGTGGTCACTCCTAAGCTATACTAATCACTTATTAATCAATTGCAATCTTAACCATAAGGCCCAGTCATTGGAAGTTGGATCTTCTCCTTGGCTATACGCTCCTTGCAAATGCTTTCTTTCTACTATATGTCCAAATCTTAGTGTTTATAACTCCTTTATGGATGGATTTACTTGTAGGTAATAAGCGCAGGTGAGGCGCATTCCATTCTCAATTCTCAGTTTGTTGCGAGAGCGTATAGATCCAGTCAAGTAATAAGCGCAGGTGCTCTCTCTCTTTTCTTTGAGTTTGAAACTCCATGATTTGATGAAAGTCCTTATTTCGGGCTTAAAATGACGTAGAACTACTTTTCGGTACCAACATGTGTCATTTGCCATTAAATGAGTAACTGATAGGTTAAACGACGCAAAAGAAGGGTTTACAGCTGGACCACGTAGCGGTGAGTCAACAGATTCCAGTCTGATTCCATAATAAGAAGGGGGAGTTTTTCCGTTTCAAGATCATCAGCAGGTGAGCGAGCAGGATTAGTATCATCAGTAGGATTAGGATTCTCGGCCGGGGGTGATATCTTTGTTAACTAAAGTCTCATTCAAGTCGAGGTAGGAAATGCAAAAGGTTAACAAGCTAACGGAGCTACACTGAGATCTACTATATCAATATTGGTAATCAAGGTAAGATAAAGATTATGCAATTTCATTATGAACTGGAAGTCGAGTAAATGATGTATTCTTTTCTTTATTCAAGTGTAGTTATATATTCCATACGAGTTTATTCCATATTCCAGTCTTGTTCCAGATTACAGTATAGTGAGTTCTTGGGGAAGAAGAAAGGTGCTGAAAGCCTATTGATCAGAGGCTAGAGATAAGGAAATGATGTTTCTGTTAGACTTGATTCTGTCTGTCTTTGTTGGAGTTCAGTAGCTACCTGGAGCATTTATGCCCCTTTAGATAGTCTTCTGCTGGAACAAGGGAGAAAATAACTTAACCTGAACCTGAACCGAACCGATGTAGAAGCACTGATGAGAATAGCCAGAGAGAGCTAAAGCCCGGAGAGTTATTGCTGCTCCCTTTACAAAGAGGGGTTAGGTATTCTTGACTTCCACAGTTTGTTTTGGCTTACTTTACTTGGCTTTATAGCTTACCCGTCGACGTCAGATCGTAAAGAATGAGAATGAAACCATCCCTCCAAGCATAGTCCGGACTGCCTGAAAAGATAGACTCAGAAGCACTAAAGTAAGATGAGAGATTTTCTCAATTCACTCAAGGAATAGAAATGGGATTCTCAAATGAAACTGAACTGGCTCTATCCTCCTCTATTGCTCGCTTGAAAAAGAAGTCGAAATAGTGGCCTCTGATCCTTTGCTTTCGTGTCGAGACGACTGGAACAGATTGAATTCGGGGAAAACATGGAACCGGTCACTAGGGGCTAGACATGACCGCTACTTCTGCCGTTGAAAAGACTAAAGGAACGGAACGGGGCTGTCATAAAGCACAGGCTAATACGCGGAAGAACCAAGGCGCATCTTACCAGATCCTGGATATAGCCCCTTGCCTCGCCTTTTCTAGCCTCTCCTTCTTGCTTGCTTACCTAGCTCTTGTCTTAGTTACTCTTCCTCTTTCTTTCTTTTCTAGGTTTTTTTCTGAGTCGGTAGATTTCGAATTTGCCAATGATCGATCAATAATGGTCTTCTTGGCTAGAATAACGGTTCTGTTACATGGACGCACAGCCCAACTCGGTCGGTCGGTTGGCCCACCTAACAGATGACTCGAGCTATTTGATCGAATGAGGATCACTCATGGCAAGAACAAAGGCACTGCTGGACCAATGCTAGTAGGTGCCAAATCCAAAGGCAATGACAATTGTCTCAGTAGCAGATTCCAGTATGGGCAATTGGGACAAACATCTCAAACCGAATGGGGCAAGATGAGCCTTCGAAAAGCGTACGTAACATTCCTTTTCCTTTCTCCAGCCAGTTAGAAAGCCTAATGAGGGAAAGAAAACAATACCAAGATTCTGATGGATATTGATTGAGTGGGGAGATTAATTGACCGTCAGTTGTTTGTCAGCACCGAAGAAAGAAAGGGGATCCGGGATGCCTAGTCCAATGAAAGAAAGCAAGTCACGGGATTGAACATTAGTAAAGGGGATAAGAGACGAGACGGATAGTTTAGAAGGGAAGGTTGGTCTACGATCAGGCAAAGGTCATGTCAATGAAATAGGTTTAGTCGCAAGACGAGAGCTTCCCATGGACGATCGAGGAATCACCATAGGGTTAGGGCGGAACTCCTGATCCGGGAAACGAGTAGCTTGCTTCTTTCCTAATTGTTAATGCTTGGGAGGATCTGTGCTGGTGACATTCAACAATAGAACTCATCTTGCAGTCCTGCTTGCTGTCGGCTCATAGAGCACTGCGGAAATCAAACGAAACCAGCAAACCAGTGTAGTCACCGCTCACTACGAGCGCAGAAAACAGAGGAAGGAATAGATGCTCCGCTAGGGCTCATACGAAGAAGCCAACTCGGGAAAGAGAGTTGCCCATATTATTTCGAGTCTGCTTGACGGTACACGCTTTTAACCAAGCCTAATCCATATAAGAAAAGCAAACAACTATGAAAACAGGGCAATAAGATGCAGACGGTACGCAATGAGACTGTAGTATACCTGGAATACTAGACATGCGACTCTCAACTAAGAGGGATCCCACCGCAGACCCATGGAGAACATGATACCCTGGTCCGAATGAAGAGATATCGACTGACCCGGACAATCCATTGTGAATGAAAACTAATGTCAGAGAAGAAGCATAGCACAAGTATTATGCAAGCGAGGAAGTACCAGACATGGAGCATTTCCGGCTATCTGGTCGCCAAGATGATGATCGATAACCCTTCAAATCTCCTAATTATCCTCTCTTGATAGACTGGTGGGCCAGGTCCTTCAAACACTATCGCATTTACGGATGATGAGCTGAGCTCCTGGGTACGGGACACAATAAGGCCTTACATGTGCAAGGGTTGCGAGAGTGCTGATCGATAATGCCTCAGCCATCAACGCCAGATACTTAAATGGGGGTAACTATGATTCAGTTAGGAATTGATGAGTCAACGCCCCAGCTACATTACAATTCGTGCCTTTTTTATGGGTGGAAGAGGCTTCTTCTAGGTTAACATGGATTTACCAGTGGAAATAGGGCCTTACACTTTCGAGGTGTCATTTCGACCGAAACATACAACTTTATCCTAGGACGTCCTTGGGTTCATTCCGCAGGGGACCGCCCCTAAAGCCTTCATCATAAAATCAAATACATCGTTCGGTTGACTTCTTCCATTCTGAACTTCACTACGAGACCCAATTTGATTGAACTCACGGATCCAATCACCAAGGAAAGGCCTGTCTACTTAGCTAGGGTTCAAAGAAAATAATTAACCCATGGGAGATTTATTAAGCTTGAGCCGAGATGGCAAAGCGAGCAGTAACGGAAGGGAAGAGGCATTGAGGACAGGGTTGACTCAAACGAGTGGAATAAGCAAGCCAAGAAGATCAACTTCCTATTTATTGTTGAACCAGCTACGCTTCCTTTGTTTAGCCAAATCTGGGCATAGCTTGGGTTGTTATAGAATGGATGTCGAGCATGTCATTTGATAGATAGATCCGAATCCTACCTAAATGGGAATGACATGAAAAGTGTTTTTCTAAACCTAGCATTAAGGGCGTGACGACGATATACGATAGGAATTAAGAAAACCTCGTAATTGGTTGTGTAGGGGTTTGATTATAGAGTGAAAGAAAAAGTGGTATAATTTATCGTTCCTCAGTAACTTAAAGGCTGGTTCTGAAAGTTGGTTGACAAAACCCGGGGAAAGTCTCTAGGGTTTTAGGGTGCCTTACTTATAACGGGAGAATTACCTGGTCCAGGGCGAGTGATTGTTGAATACCGAGTTTGATCTGTGTTGTAAACAAGAATAGAATGTCCTGGTCTAGTTGAGTGTTGTAGTGGAGAATTGCCTGTTACTGTTCGAGTGATTGTTGAATACCTTGGGGGGAGAGTTTCAAGTGGGGGAGAGTCGCTTCAGTTTCATTCGTTGTCGATTCCACTAGTAGTTGCTTTATGTTCGAGAGAGACATCTTTTCTTTGGCTTTTGACCGTGCTCCCGGAAGCTGGGATAGGAGAGCATTCCTCAACCAACGACGGGCTACAATGCCAATCGAGTAGATGCTGGTGCAGCTAAAGAATCCATTGTGATAACGGTGCTTCTATTATGTAGTTGATTAGGGTCCCTCTTGCCCACGTAGCGGTACCGATTTGACTATGTTTTTAGTTTCATAGTATCAGGCAGGACTTGGAGGAGGAGCTCAAACACTTCCTAGTCCTTTGTTCACCGGTATTAATAACAAGTCCATAGAAAATCATCTGAAAGTCTTGTTCGGTATATTTCATCTCCTCTCTTTTGGTTAAGTAGAAGTTTCAGTGGAAAG
This sequence comes from Musa acuminata AAA Group, assembly GCF_036884655.1. Classification (NCBI taxonomy): domain Eukaryota; kingdom Viridiplantae; phylum Streptophyta; class Magnoliopsida; order Zingiberales; family Musaceae; genus Musa; species Musa acuminata. The sequence goes on along the minus strand of NW_027021309.1, from coordinate 329,365 downwards.
ATCTGATGCTGGATCCGCTCCTTGTGCTATAGTTGCATCTTATAACGACTTCTACAGATACAGGTAAAGAAGCCGAAGATAGAGCATAAGCTTTAGGGCGAGCTAGTGTTGTTGACGAGAATGGATCATCGGTGTCTGGGGCGTCAGTTCATTCTTGGATTTGCGCTTAAGGGGCAGTGAGCTATCGGGAAGGAGACAGTGTAAGTGAGCTGCCTTTCCTCAATTCCCATTTTCTTTTATAGAACCCACCCGTACTGAAATGCATCTTTGAGTTGCGCGAAAGGAGTGGGAGTTAGAAGCATTAGTGAGTTGAACTTCTCGGTTAATGCGCGATACATAAAGTTTCAATTAAACAAGGCGATGCAATAGAACAAGTGCGTCAGTGGCGGCAGGGAGAGTTTCATAATGATTTGTTGACCGAACAGTGTTTGACAGAAGGCAATAGAGTTTTGTATAGAACTCGAGAATATAATCAGATAATCAGCTGTGCTAAAGTAAGCAGAAGAATTGCCAGTTCGAGATTCCAGTCTTGTTACAGAAGTGCTTGTCCTTGTGCGTTCAGTGTATTTACAAGTTTCTATACCAAGTGAAAGATAAGAGATAGATCCAACAATGAGATGATTCGCTTCAATACGAGTTTCGGCGTGATGTCTCTTGACTCTGTTTGTGTGTCTCTTGACTCTAGCAAGCAAGGCGGTAATCATGGAATTTCACGGATACACATATATAAGTTGGTAACCAAAGAGAGAGGTAGGTTTAAGGCGGAAATCCCAGCAAACAATACTTTTCATGAGGAATCCGACTAACACAAAGACTCTTATGCGCTAGATTTGACCAATGAGTTTCAGAATTATGAAGGGTAGTTAAGAATGAGCGTAACACAAGTAAGGCACGGGATGCGCCCCACATCGACCATATTCTTATTTCCTGTTTCATTCCAATGGCACCACTTTTCTTCTAAGTTCAGAGAGCGAACGCTTTGTCAGCACTAGTTCCATTCTGATATTAGTAGTTACATCTTATAAGGCAGTAGTTTCCGAGCGAGAGACAGGGTTTGTAGCACGGGAAGTTCGACTTAAAACACAGAGAGGCAGGCTCACTACGGGACAAACAATGGAAGGCATTGAGGTCACCTCGATAGTGAAATTAGGGCTTAAGTCCAAGAGGATAAGAATAGAAGTCAGCAATTTCATAGTTATATTCATGAGTTTTGGGCGCATTATCCGAGTTTAACTCAGCGGAATTAAAGCTATAAGTCGAATCCTTTGCCCCGGGTAAGAGAATGAAAGAAAGGAATGGAAGGCTTAGCAAGTACCTAATACGAATGAAAGAAGCAAGTCAGAATAAAAGAAGGGAAAGTCAGATCTAGGGTCGGTAGTGGAAGTTCCAGAGGTAGTAGTTAAAGCCCTATTAGTAGTCCGCCTTGTTAGGTAGGGGTTAGTCGTCCGCCTTGTTAGGGAGGTAGTTCATCTTTCCCCCTCCGGGTGTCCATTCTGATAATTAGTAGCAGCAGCCTTGCTAGCAGTAGTTAAAGCATGAAAGCAAGTAGTGGCACACTCAAGCTATCAATAAAGAATGAGTGGGCGATGGGGCGGGCGGTCAGGGAAGTCTTATTGTAAGTCAGTGAGGTTGGAATACCTGTTAACAGTGCGGGAATGGAAGCACGGAAGGATAGTGTTAAGCTAGATCCGGATCAGTAGCTAACAGAACCCAGGTTAGTAGTCAAAGGATGCCGGGAAGGAGTAAGTTGTTGAGTCAGCAAAGTAAGGCTCGAACATCGATATAGACAATAGGGCTCGGGCAGCTGAGGCATAGAATAGGGCTTGGAACCTAATAGCGAGTTCTTCTACTCATAAAGGCAAGTCGAATAGTAGTTAACTACAGGATAGAGGGCTCAAGTTTCAGTTTGGTAGCAAAGATCCGGATCAGTAGTTAGAGGATTACAGTCAAGAGGGGCAGCCTCATAAGTTGTGGTGGAATTACTAGTGGAGTGTTTTATTCAGTGGATAGTTGCGTTACTTGTTTCTAATAGTTTTCGTTAGATTTCTGCCCTAAAGATGTAATAAGCAAGTCCAGAACGATAGTAGGTGAAGGAAGATTCCAGCATAGGAATAATAATTAGGGTCAGTAGAGTAACATAAGATCCGAGAAAGCAAGGAGCGTTGCGAGCAACACAGAGGATGAAAACCTGGATAGTAATAATGGTCGACAGTAAAGGCATACAAAACCAATAGTAATTGAAGCCAGAATCCATTTGGTATTAATACTTTTAGGCAGTAGAGCGAGACAAATAGTAAGTCAAGCCAGAGTTGAGTTAAGTATTTGTATTCATTATTATAGGAAAAGTCTTAGAGGCAGTAGCGGCGACTTCAAACAGGAGTGGAATAGCCTTCTATGAATCTATTGCTTATAGGGATAAGTCGTAATGCAATTGGGGGCGGAGTGACCGTTTTTAAAGGGTTTAAACCGAGGAAGGGCGGACTAGTAGCCGGAGTCAGAATTCTCTCCAATCTAGTAAGAATGTCAGGTAGTAGGGGCAGGCCTATAGTTAGTAGTGGCGGGCCGATGCTCAGTAGGGGCCCTAGTTGGAGCGCTGATTCTAAACTCACCCTGTCTACCAGCATCACCGCTACCGAGAAAAGCACCTATTGTTGAGTACGCAACCACCTAAAATCCATCTGCTTGCGAAGAAGCTCTTAGTCAAAGATTCTATCCAGACGAGCTAATTGAATTGGTTCTTTCGTTGTTTTGGAAAAGGAAGGGCAGAGCTATAAGCGACTATTTCACCAACGCTACAAGGGCAATAGGAGTCCAAGTTCAAGTCAAGGCGGGGGAGGCAGAGCTTCAGTCCCACTTCCAGGTGCGAATCCAAATGCATGGACAGGAGCAAGCAAGGTTAGCTCCGTTCTTGTCCCATAATCCGTTGAGCCCGTCCCATATAATATCTTGTTAACACCAGCACTGCTCTTTTCTTTCTCCATAACCAGTGAACACACTAATCCTCAGCTTTATACCTTTAGGGGAATTAACCAGCGGCCAGCTTACGTTCGATATCTATATTATTACTTTCTTGCAGGAGCAGAGGCAAACGAATCCTCTCCAGCCTATCAATACCAAATCATCAATATGTATTTCTCTTGTATGGGACTGTACCCTCCCGCTCTCTCTTCCTATTCGAGAACCATATCTAAGAGCCCCCGATAGTAAGCATTAGAACCGATAGTCAACGCATTAGAACCGATAGTCAACGCGCGCGCATTAGCAAATCCTCCCACATCCCTTGCACCTCTGTCAGAGCCTTTTGGAAAAGCAATCAATCACCTTCACTTGCATCACCTTCCCTACGCGCACCATCCCGGACGGTACATCTCAAGATAGAATTATCTTTATGGGGATCAGTACCCGGCATCAAATCAACTAGAAGCATCAGTCCTTTTCAGGCATCAATAGCTTTTTCTAATAAGATAATACTAATAATAGAAGTTATACTCTCATTTCTGTAATACTTACATAGAAGACTCATAATAGAATACTCTCATTTCTTTAAGACTCTCATTTCTTAGTTCATCATAGAGGAGTGGCTCGTAAGAGGATATGCTATTGGCTCGTAAGAGGAGTGAGCTGTTTGTTTAAGAATTGACAATAGAGTGAGGAGTGCTATTTGCCGATCATTCTTCAATGCCCCCAATTAGTCCCTTGTTGCATAGCGCTACTCGTGCAATAAGAAATGAATTAACCTCTCTTGTTCCGGGACAACTATAGTCTTGGTCGGTGTTGGACCTAACTCATATTCTTTAGCTCAAAGATGAGCGGCTCTAGTAAGCATGAAATGGCTTTCGTTCCGTTGTCTAATCAATCTTCTGAAGACACGTAGCAAGCAATCAATAAGGATCCCAGAAATCAGCAATAATCTTATGCCTCTGTGGAGTTGATCAACTGATTACGTTAAGGCAATGCTCTACAATAAAGGGTTGGTTTCGGGTCTGAGCTTTGCAATATGGCATTCTATTCTCTTTGTGTGGGGCGGATAAGAAGGATTCAAAGGCTATTCTGACACATGCATTATTGCTGGATCCTGTTGTGGAGATTACTTGTGCAATATTGTATTAGTTACTCATTCTAAGGAAACGAGTCTCGGGCGGACCTATACCCGATTAGTCTTAATCCAACCTTGAAGTTAGAGTCGTTTGGGAACATGCTGGGCGTCAGGGAGCTTTGCTTTTCTTTTGATCTTCCACTTCCATTTTGTAAAGATGGCTAAGAGCATATATTGACTGGCGAGATAGATGGCTCTTTCTTATTTATTCAGGAAGAGGGCCTCTCCCTTACTCTCTCACCGGTATTCAAAGAGAGGGCTTTTGATTCTATCTTTCGACTATCTTCTGGATAGGATATAGGGACCTGCCACCCATAGGTAAGCATGTCTGGATCCGGAGCAAAGAATCTCCGATCAGGAATCCCCACGGAAGCGGTTAGTCCCATTTCCGTTGACTGGGATGGCAGTCGAAGAAGTGCTTCGCCCAATAACTTAATTGTCTTGTATTTTCATAAAGGGTTTGATGAAATGGATCTCATGTCTTTTCTTTGACTTTCCCGTCTTTTCTTTGACTTTCCCACTTTGGCGTGCAAGTGTTATTGCTAATCCTTAAAACAAAGGGAGGAAATACATTCTAGCGGGACTGATCACTGACACCACACCCGGTTGTTGGGATCAGAACATGTTTAGCACGAAGAGTTAAGTATACCTTCTTCTTTCTCTCATTGTTCTTTCCTTCTTTTTATCTTCTCGGTCGACTGGAACACGGAACTTCACTCCTAAGGGGAAAGAAAAGAATCAAAGGTCATAGAGATGGGGAAGCTGTGGTATTTACTGATTTCTATACACCGCGGAAGAAGGATCAGATGCTTTATCTGGATCTGCGGCTGTTAGGTATATTGGTTTTGTCTCAAGTAATAGGTCGGCAAAAGAAACGAAAGATGTAATTAATCCTTTGACTTGTTCGGTTGGTTAAAGAATGGTTTATTTGGCTTGCACCTGTTGCTCGGCCAGTTCCAGTTCATGTTTCAGAAAAGCTGTTAAGAGAATAAAGAAAGGGAAATGAAGCTAATGCGGTTCGAATGCATGGAACGAAACTCAAACTTTCACTCAAGCCCTCGCACTTAACCTCCTAAAAGGGAACTGGATGAATGGGAGAACTAGCTAGCCTCTATTCTTAGGACCATTCCATTGAACCTAGTATAATAATGAATCTTTCACTTATAGGGCACATTCCACCTCTTCACGTACCAGATGCTTTAAACATTCCATTCTTGGCGCTTTATTTACTAATTTCCAGTTTCAATGAAGTCTTTGATTCGGCAAAGAAGTAAGCATAGAGGAGATTGGTCAAGCCCACGCATCCGTTAAAGTGCTTGAGTAGTATCGTCTCCGGGCTATCAAAAACGAAGACGATTACCCAGCCTCTGAAGGTCTTCGCCCATTGCACCGGTAAGATCTGAACATAGCTTATGTCGAGCTTACCCACCTTTCCGAAGAGATTAGATTGTTGCAAAAGCCATTGCTTGAAGGCCATGAAGTTGTAGATCAATCAAGTTACCTTGCTTCGGCTTTCTGTTGACAGAGGGCTTGAGGAGCACTTGAGCGATGAGATCGTGTTCTAAAGAAGAAAGAAAGGGGAGAGCGAATCTACGGCGAATCAATGCTATCATTTTATTTGCTTCTTTGCTTTCAACCCCCGACCCTCAACGGAAGATGATGAAGTGCTGGCATCCGAGCCTTACTTGTATTCATGAAATTCGCCTATCCATAACAATCCAGATGGGACCATCTCTGATCTACGGAAGTAGAAAGTGAGCTGCTTGCTCGTTACATACTTAACCTGCTTGACCCCCACGATGCTATGGCGGGAGCTTTTCCAAAGTCATTTTGTTGGAAGAGACAAGCGACTACTACCAAGTTACTATAGGCTTCGACATCTAAGGGATGTCCTCCCTACCGGATAAGGTTTTACCCCAGACAATCATTCTTATGAATCAGGCTTCCCTCTCGCACGCGAAGTGGTTGCGGTACTAGAACGATTTATTCCATATGAGATATGGTTTCATTCAACCCTAACATAGATAGCACTGGGTCAAAGGGCTTCACTTCGGAACCTTTTATTGCTTTCGAGCCCTTCCATCTCATTTCGCTGCGCTGTTGTGCCCATTTGGCTGAAGGCTGCTAACTGGCCTCAGATTACCTTTTATCCACAGGAGCGACAGCATCGGCGGAGTTTAGCTTCACATTGCTGTAAAGGGCTTGAAAGGATGGAAAGGAAAGAGATAACAATGGATTCTCGTAAGTCTATAGCTGCCCCATCTATATTAGAAGAAACTAGAAGAACCACTACTACACTCGCTGGCAGGGCTTACATTAAGGATAGAAGTATTTACTTGACCTTTTGAATGCTGCAATTTGAGAGGCGGGTGAAGGCACTGGTACGTACTGGCTTAGCAAAAAAGAAAGAGAGCGAACTTGACTTCTTTCAAACTCATTTTGTTTCCTATTTATTTATATGTCAATCTTTTGAATGGTTTTACTGGCCTGGCAACGAACTCTGTATCAAAGGAAACTAGCTATGCATACATAAAATCAAAGAAGGTAGTGGGAAAACGGAGAAAAGAAGGTAGTGGGAAAACGGAAAGGCCCCTAGCCACTATTCGATTTCTATTATAGGCTGCGCTTATGTATCCTTTATTTGGAGATCTAACTATGGACTTATCAACTAAAGCTCTTTTGCTTGTTGCGCGATGGAAACTTCCACGAAAACAACCTGGCAAGTCAGCTGAAAGAGAGAGAACCAAGGGAAGCAGAAATGTCTGGAATATTACTAGATGTCATAAGGGAAAGATATATAAGGATAGGGTAAAGAAATGGTTAGCCATGCTCCCTATATCAAGAGACTGTAGAAAAGAAAAGGGGGCTTGCTGAACTTCTATATAAAGATGGATAAGGTAAAGAAATGGTTAGCCATAGTACGCTCATTATTAATGCTTCTTTAGAGTCCTGTCAGATAGTGAGGCTTCTTTTGTTGCGTAGGACTTATCCGAAAACGGATTCTCTACTCTAAGCTAAGGAATAAAATAGACTGAGACTGACGGCTCATTTGCTCTATCCCTTTATTCAGCAATTGACGGCTCATTTGCTCTATCCCTTTATTCAGCAATTGGATAAGCTAGGACTGAATATAGCTTTGAACTGTAAACTAAGCAGAGAAGTAAGGGGCTGGATATAAGGCACTAATGGCTAGATTTCTTTCAATGTCTTAGTAATCTTTACCGGGGTCAGGTAAAACTATATAACAAAGATTGAGGTTTTAGTGGCAGTGTGTTAATGGAGATTGATTATTGAAGTTAAGGGAAAATGTATATCAGCTGTTCTATAAGTGTAACCTTCTTTCGATGTTGGTCCAGTATTAAGAAAAGCAAGCTATCGCACAGGGTAGCTACTCATTTATTTCAGGCCAAAACCTAATCTATGGTATCTGACTATGGCTGTACACCAAAAAGTCTAAAGGATAAGTGGTCAAGTGGGTCTCCTTATAATTTGGCAATCCTTTGATTTATACCCAAGCGGAGTCTCCGTACGGTGATTGGCTAGACATCTCGGTTCGAGGGCAAAGAAGTCTGTTCTCATTTTGAAGCCTTGTGTAGCTAGTAAATCCTCTCCTCTATAATATTGGCATACCCTTTGATTTCCTTCGCTTCGTAAAGTCAACTACAATGGAAAGAGTGAAAAAAGGAGAATGGAAAGAGTGAAAAAAGGAGTTGAACCCAGTACTTGATAGTTTCTTTCATTTGAATCTAGTTTATGGAATTTGGATCTAGTACCCCATTGGGAGGGAGTTGTTTTATAGTCTCTGTCCCTTTCGTATCGCCTTGACCGAAGAAAGAAATCCGTTTTGCAATGATGAGGCTAAGGCACCTCACATCAGACCTTGCTAACCTGCGATACTATCTAATGGATTGGTGGTTTAGGTTTCTCACTCACTTTGGTTTTATGCCCTGCCTTTCTTTGACTTATAACCATAAGGTTAATGGGCTTTGCCGCACCTTATCTTGAGAAACGAAAAGGCTGTTTATTAGCGGCATTGCTGAACCGAATACTTCACCCCTTCCCTTAGTGGGCTTATGGGTTAAAGGAGTAGCTACCTATTCCTTAGTGGGCTTATGGGTTAAAGGAGTAGCTACCTAGATTCATAAAGGACTTACTTATACCTTCCTTTAGCAACATTAAAGAAAGCACTCTGCTCTATAAAGCTAGCGATACGAATTCCCATTGTTTCGTTCAATTATATGGGCTACTTCATTTTCATTATAGTACAAAAGCTTAAGCTGGGGATGTTGTTCCTATTATGTAATAAAAAGAGAACAAAGAAGCTCAACTGGATTTCTAAGGTTATAAATGATTCTATTAAGTAGAACAATGAGAGTCCTGCAACGCTGGCGAGTTACCTCATTGCAAGCAAGCACTGGTGCTACTGGAATGGGCCTATACCCATAACCTTAGTATCGGAAACCCGTGTATGAGATGAAGGTAAACCTACAATTGGTCTTTGAACCTACTATGAATGCCATTAAACCCACTCGGACATCAGACATTAGTTTACGCACCTATATATCTTGTTTTGGAGAAAACTAATACATCAGTCAACAATAAACAAATACCTAAGTGAAAGATTGCCTGTAAAGTAATCTCGTGAAGAGGTAATATGGACCATTAGAAAGAGCAATAGGCTGGATCTAAGGTAATATGGACCATTAGAAAGAGCAATAGGCTGGATCTCATAATAAGGACGATAATCAAATAGCGGACACAACAAAGTCAAAAAGCCTAGAAGAAGCTGTAAGTATCTAAAAGGGCTTGGAGAAGACAACTCGCACCTCAACCAAGAAAATGGGGAATCGTTATTCACCCGATGAATAAACTGCTTAAGAAAGAACTCACGACACATGATAGGAGCTCTAACCCTACCTAATAAGAATAAGGGGTTGTTTCAATCCGCATTCAAAAGGAGTCATTTCGAAAAGCACTGTTATTACACAATGGATTCATTTCTCCTACTTTATGCCGGAGTTAAGACAGCCTCCTTCCTATTGGACAATAGATGATGATTGAACTCGCCCCCCGTAAAGTATACCGGAGCACCAACTATTCTTAATTTCCAATCCAAAGGAAGTGCTAGGAAGAAGGTCCCAGATCCACATAATACGGTGGGTGCGAATAAGAAAGAAGTGGGTGTGTGAAGAAAGTGGATAAGAAGAAGAAATTCCAGAAGTCATGTTACCTGGATGAGCTAAGGTAGCTCTAAGAAGTGGACATCCGCTGTGTCTGCTGGATTAAGGCAGAATACTATTCCCGTGAAAGAGGAATCATTGGCAGAAACACTTTAAGAAGCCCTAGAAATAACGGAATCGCTTGCTCATTAATGCCCTTAGAAGGAATCATTTAATGCCCTGTTAGAAGGAATCATTGGAAAAAAGGAGGAGACGCAGAAAAAAGGAGGAGACGCAGATCGGCCGGGGTTCTTTCCATATATATATATATAAATAGTAAACAAAAGGGAATGAGTTCACCAAATAGACCGTTCGTATAGACATTGACTCGGCTTGGATCGATAACAAAAACATAGAAAGCCTTAGTAAGGAACTGATATTGTGTTTTAAAAAGCACTAAAACTAGATGCACTCATTTATTATGTGCTTTATAGGCTTTCTTCGGAGCCCAGAATTGATGCTTATTAGAGAAATTACCACCCTACGTAAGAAGTTCCATGTGTATGTGCACACTTAAAGCTCGCCCCTTTAAAGGGTTTAGGAGGAATATAAGTCATTGCTTATGTATCCTTTATTTGGAGATCTAATGTCTGAGATCAACGATAACCACCTATGATTCTTTATCAACCCATCAGATGCTAATAATGAAAAACTAATGCTTTAGAAGCTGTCCTATTAGCTATTCTAGCCACCTATTGTATATTTCATACTTGGGAAATGCTGTCCAATCTGGGTCTCGAGTTCGGTAGTTCAGCCCTTTAAAAGCCACAGAGCTATAGGTAGAAAACATACATACTTATCTGAGTGCTTTGCTGAGATGCATCTTTCATCTGGATACGATAAGTGGGTTAATGGACTATATGGTGGACAGTTATTCCCATCGTAGCGTTGGATGGTAGGAACTGACTTATGGAATGGATTTGATACTATACTATAATGGATTTACTATACTATAATGGATTTGCTATAAATACTATAGTTTGGGTCCATAGCTTCTTTGTTGGAATGTCCCGCTAACCGAACATATATATTGTATTGATTTGTTCAGATGAAAGAAGATAGTAGAGCTGAAGGAAGTGATGCTCAGAATAGCGACTTTTAGACTTCAAATAGATACTTATCCATTAGGTATATAAATTCAAAGTGCTTCAGGGTTACATACAAATCCGTTATGAAAGTGTTATTCTTGCTTGTTTCCGGTTAGGAGGGAGGTCAGTCAGGTTCCGGTTAGGAGGGAGGTCAGTCAGGTTTCATTACTTTTCCAGTAGGGTTAGCGCTTTATGTTTGCTTGGTCGTTCGTGTCACCTACGTGCGGCTTGCACTATTTCCTCTTCAGGGCCTACACTTGCCTTAGCTCAAGCCTTCTTACTACAATACACAAAGCAGCTAAAAGAAATCCACTACTTTGTTCATCAATCTGTTCAGCCACAGACTTCTTGCATCTCCATGCCCTTAACGAAGGTGCATGCACTGATTTAATGGAGCTACAAACACCTCCACCGTGGGGAACGAAATGAACTTAACTACACGTTCTTTTACCGGCGCATTCCAGCGAAGCAAAATGGATAGCTCTTGCTTACTTATAAGGAGCCCTGCATATATTCTCCTCCGATTCCGATGAATGACCCTAAATGCCTTTTCCCCGTGCTCTTTCAATGCAAAGCTTTATGCAGTTTCATTATCCTAAGGGGATATACAAAGCCTGTTTCGAGAGGGGAAGGAAGAGGAGCACAACCGTAACCTTCGAAGCAAACAAAGCTTAGCGCTCTAAAAGCCCTATGATCCTGAGGGAGAGCCGGAAGTATCGGATAAGCTAGCAGTTTTCACCCAAAGGAAAGGCAGAGGTTTCTAAAGTGGTTGGATTTTCCCAAGGCGGTAAAAGAATAGGATAGCTTGCTCTATAGGCGGTAGGTCGGTGTAATCATTTTCTTAGTATCAAATGGATTGCGCGCAAAGAAGAAGTTAGCCCCATATAGTAATCAGTTTCAAGCCAGCGAGCTAGTCCAAATCCGCTTTCTTTCGTTGACCAAGTTCATCCTTTTTCTAAGGGTTTGAAAGGTGGTAATAGACCTAAAGAAAGGGGTTGAGCTATGGGGTTTCCTTACTTTTCTCTTACTATTGCAGAATGAAGCTAAACCCTTCCATTCATTGTAATTTACTCGAGTGCCGGCTCAGTAGAAAGAAGGATATCCATAGGGGTAAAGGGAAGCTAGAGATATGGACGCAATTGCTTGATTAGCGAGAACATGATCTCCTCGGGAAGCACTCGTTCCAGCTCAACAAAGGGGGTCCTCATAGAAACATATATATATATAGTTATACCAAAACATAAATTATTATGAGAAATAGAAGAAGTTCTAAGTCAACTTAGCTCGAAAAGGATTTATTACTAGAAAAGAAAGACTAATATAATGCGTGCAAAAGGCTGACCCCACAGGCTGACTAAAACTCTATCGAAGCATACAAATTCGACTACTACTTGCTTATTGCAGGGTCGTGATGGACACTCTCTTCGTCTAGTCACTCTATTAAGCTTTCGCTGCAAGTATCTGGAATGGGGTACGTAAAGATTGCTATTCAAAAGCATCGTCAAGAATTATGCTTTCTATCGGGGGAATAGTCCGGATAAGATTACAATTCTCTTTCCTTATATGGATAAAGATATGGATAAAGCCGTATGTTAGGCCCACTTATTATTAAGGGTTGGTAGCTCGGTTTCCGCTCCTACTAAAAAAGAGTCAATGGCAGGCTTTCAGCACCTTGCTCTTCGGGCTAAGGCAAAGATGCTAACTTTGCAGTGGAAAGAGTAATGAGAGGAAAGCGTTTCGATAGGAACTCTTGAAAGCATCACTTGCAATTCCACCTTTTATTGTTCTCTTGCCCCGTTGCCCATTCAAGTATAGAAAGAAGTTAGTGATAAGGAATGGCTTAGAACTCATGAAGCTACGGATGCAATGCAACGTATATATCGGACCAGTGCAACGTATATATCGGACTTGAAACAGACAGAGAAAAGCTCTTCCATCAGTGAAAATAGCATAGAGAGCATCATATTAAGTTACAGAGCACTCCAGCCTTTTCTGTCCATTCATGTGCTGCTACTAGGGTCGTTTTGTTATGCCACTTCCTTAGTTCCCCCCCCATCCAATCTTGTATGCTCGTTACTGCCGTAAACATAGTACTGAGTTTTGCCTGCTTCCGGCTTAGTTGGAGGATCCTTCGGGTAAGTTTCCAAGTCTCTTCTGGATTTATGAATTATAGACTCATAGAATAATATTCTATAAATAAGGGTTATTGTATTTATGATATTCTATTTATTATGATATTCTCTTTATTTGGAAACTATGATATTTATTGAAATCTTATTTCTTTCTTGGGCTTTGACCGGACATGAATGGACATGCGATAAGGTGCTCTCCCGACTCGGTTAATGGGGTGGGCTCTTAATCATTCTCTGCTAGCTTTAGTATCGGAGTACTTTGTACCATCTATTTTGGTGTGATTGATTTCTGTTCCAAATCCTCGTCTTTCTTGAGAGTGAGTTAATTCCATTTATATCTTATTAAATACTAGGAATCTGGAAGGTAGATGGTGTGGGAAAGCAAGAAGGAAGAGAGCTAACCAGGGAAAGACCCATGAGACAGTGTGAACTCTTGACTCCCTTCGCTAGCTCCACTCCTTGACCTAACTGAGGCTTACTCCCAGCTCTTTCTGTCTTCCCTCCCTGAACACCCAAATACAGAATACAAATAAACCCAATGAAACAGTGTGAACTCTTGACTCCCTTCGCTCTCCTTGTTCTTTCACTCCTCACAACCTTAACCAAGACAGCAGAAAAAGAACTCCCCATTAATATAAGTAAGAAGACCTAACCGAGTCAACTACTAGAGAACTTGACTTTCACTCTTTACTCCCTTCGCTCTCAACAGAACAAAAAGCACTAAATGAAACAGTGTATAAGACCTCAGAGGAATAACCCCATTCAAGTGCTCTTGCTCTCTAGACCTAACCGAGTCAACCCCTATCTTGCCTGTCCTGTGCCCTTATTGGCTTTGGGAAAGAAGAAATTCCTGATGATGCTAATGCAGTGATAGTTGTTGGTGACGAGATAGTTTATTGTGTTGGTGCTGTAGCTCCTAGTAATAGAGTTGGGGAAATAAGATCTTTGCTAGGATAAGAGGAGAGGTCTTTTACTACAGAACTTCTTACTGACGCGCAACGGGTTCACTGACGCTATTAATTAGGACCTGGTTATAGTAGTAGTGACTTGTCTAGAAGTTGCTTGGCCCTTCCCTTGCTCTATCCTAGGTCACTGAAGCCGTGGCTACTGAATACACCGGAACCAGATCCACCTTTATGGAGAATTCTTTGCCTCCTTCTCTACCACTGATGCGCTGTGGGTCAACCTCAGTTCCCACTTTTGCCTCCACGGATGATGTTGGGTCAAAATAGACTCGTTATGGTGTGGCGGATCCAATGGAATCTGCTTAATCAACATAAGTATCCGGGCGCGGAGGCTGTCTCTACCACGGGCGGGGGCTTCTTGCAATCTCTCTTATCTATATGGATCTGCAATTGAATCTATCCCATTCTACCAGATCTTCAATTGAATCTATCCCATTCTACCAACTGCCTTAACCTTTTTCCCCTGTCTTTCCTTTTTCCTTGACTCCTTTCAATTACCCCTTATTAGTTCCTTCTATACCTATTTCTACATTCTCTTTGGTCTACTTTGTACATTAACCTTGCTCGGTGCGACCCCCTTCTTTCTCAATGGGCACATAACTAGGGAAATGATTGGAACAATAGAAGTATATTGATTTATTGATGAATAGCCGATTTTCTTGAGAGAAGAGAGAAATTCCTCAGCCCAGCATTCCCGTGCTCTCCCCAATACTAACTTGTATTTCGCTCGTTCCGAACCTTTCCCGTTTAATCACATATCGGCACTTTAAGCGGAAAAGAAGAACAACCAGCGCCAAACTAAAGCTTCCAATCACGGGGCCCACATAGTTGTTAGCTCGGGAAAGCTGTCTTTATCTATTGAATATGATCCTTAACTCCTTGAATAATTGGACTGTAAGAAAACAAACAGTAAGAAAACGAATATGGGCACCTACATAGTTGTTACTAGAGGAACCCTAATTAGACCATACTTATTGACTTAGTGCTACGTGGGCCTTAGCAATGTGTGCACCGTTACGAACTTATTGACTTACACCTATACCAGTACCCATCTTTAAGGAAGAAGCGGGTTAGTTAGAAGTTTGTAGCCGACACAACAAAGGCAAGAACAATGGATATGAAGTGCATTGAAGAGATATTAGGGACCTTCCAAAACCCTTTAAGACATCATAGAGGAACCCAAATCTACTAACTGATCGTAAGCCCAACAAACAACAGCTGAAAAGAATAAGCTAACAAGAATAAGCTAACAAGCAACGGAACAATAAGTTGAAAGAAACAATCCTGTTAGTAAGCTCTGAAGCCATACAACAAGTATGAATATCGGTACCCCGCCCGCCTTATAGTCATTGGCGTTAGCGCATTGTTTGTTCTCTGGTTTTCCTTTCTTTTCCGAACTTAAACAACTAGATCCGTAAACATAGGCTATTGGGTGGGGAAAGGAGGGTTCAGCTCCTTAAACATAGGCTATTAGGGAAAGGAGGGTTCAGCTCCTTAAACATAGGCTATTAGGGAAAGGAGGGTTCAGCATGAAAGAAGAGAGTAGCCATATCTTGTAACAAGCGATGCTGTTCGGTAGCAGTCCAACACCCCAACTAACGAAACTAGTGCTTTACTTGACTCTCTCCCGCTGTCCTATCCAATGAATAAGTAAAAGGCCGGTCTATCACCATAAGCCACACCGTAGAAAATGGTTGCATCAATGCGTCGCGTCTTTCTTTATTAGCCCAGATACTCATCCGATCAAGGACTCCAATAAACCCGTAAACTCCTAAAGCACATTTCGTTTCAATTCCATGCAAGAGAAGTGGAGCTATAGATAGGAATGAGATGACTGATAGAACTCAATGACAAGCAATAGTTTCCATTGCACTAATATTAAGCTTTCAAAGACAAGGAGCAGAGCAATGCACGTAACAAAGAAAGAAAAGGTAGGTCTATCTAATAGGTTTTCATAATAGACAGGTTTTCTAGTAGCCGCATTGTGTCGGGCATTCCTATCTACTTTCTTCCCATATAGATTATGTTGGATTCATTCAAGCAAAATCCACCTTGATGCTGGACTAAGTCAATCCAAAATCATTTATACAAGAACATTATACTTACTAAAGAAGATGGGGTGTTAGTATTATTAGAGAATCGCATTCATTCACGTAAGAAAGAGATGTTTTCGTTCACTTCAGGAAAAGAAAGAGGCATAGTTCTTTTTTGCATTTCCTTTTCTTTCACATAGATTAGACCTAGAGTAGAAAACCTTGACTAGAGCAAGTGCTTCTTAGAAAATCCCATCTACGTATAAGAGCCGAATTTAGCGCTTTTCATCACTTGGTAGGAGTAATGATGCTCTTTCCGACATAGGCTATCTTACACGAGTTCAACTTCTGTGTCAGCCGAGAGGAAGAAGCGTGCTAACTAAGATAGGGTACACTAAGTCCTAATTCTGCCTTTTTTCGTTTTAGGAGCGAGTCTAGATTGATAGGTTAAGCGCAAGTCAACTATACCAGTTATAGAATGGGGTAACAAAAGATATAGGTGGAGAGTGGTTTGCGGGGTGCTTAGGAGTTAGCTTGTGTGTTGAGTCACAAGATCCGTTTTAGGTTACTTGTAGGGCAAAGGAGATCGAAAAAAGGCGATAAAAGGATTCTACTAAGCTTGCCTACTTTCTATGTGCTCGTAGCGAATGACTATAAGGCCGGGCTCAAAGGAGTGTCCGTCCTGTGACAACCTTTCTATACAATGCCTGTTCCATATTCTTTTGTTTCAACTGATCCTGACTTTTCATCTACAAAAGCTTCTGGTCTTGCTGATGGTCTCGTCGACATTCACTTTGGGCAACCCTCACTTTCGCTAACACACAATAAACTTGACTTTCCATTCCTTTACTTCCCGCTTCTTATCCTGCTGATGAAACTGCTGATTAAGATCTGTCTCTTGAAACGATAACTCCACTTGAAGACCCGCCCGCCACCAAGTCAAAGTCAAACGGAATGATGAATGGAAATGGAATTGATGCCCTACGCTCCAATAAGAGAAGTGTTCGCGGTACTTGTTGAATGGAAATTGGACTATCTTGCATCACCAACTCTGTTATTCTTATTTCATATATATATATCTATATGAAACTCCCTTATTTATTGTTGATTCTTCGAGACAAACAGCTTCATATCGTGCTCTTCTGGTTATAATCCTTCTTTTGCGTAGCGAGTCGATTCCACTCAAAAAGTGCAATTCCCGGTTGCGCTACTTCTCACTCAACTCTCCCTCTGTGCTTTAATAAGCAGGGTTCCTAACTCAATTCAACAATATGCAAATTAGGCGCTTTCAGCACCTTTATTTACTATTTCTTGTATCGGGTCTGTGTCAGGGGTGAATTCTTCAGTTTGGGATCGGCCTTTGACTTTTCTCGTTTTCCGTCTTCCATTTGTTTACTCTCCACGACGCACTCGCTTCAATTGACTACTTTTACCACTACTCTACAAGGGAAAGCCAGCCAAGTTCAAGCAAATAACTCAACTCCAAGACTACAAAGGTAAAGAACAAAACTGGAATTTCCAACTGATAAGGATGAAAAAAGGGCTACTATTGGATTGGGGTCCTATCCTAAAGTAGGAACTAAACTATCTTAGCGCCAACCTATACAGCTTACTTGAGCCCGCCTCGCACAGAACAAGCTAGAAATCATTCCATTTCTCTATCTTGCCCCAACTTATATAATAGCTTCCTTTCCTGACTTTTCATATTATTTTCTATTTGATTCCGTGGGCCTCCTGTCTGACTTTCTCTATTTGTTAATGGGAAGCAAGCGGTGGGGCATTAGTTGATCTATACGATAGACCCCGGACGTAGCTTAAAGGTGAACCGGGTAACCACAGAACAAAAGGAAGTTAGCAGGGATTGTATTCATCAAACAGAGGTGCTGGTTCGAATCCAGCTTGTGATAATACCTTTCTTTGGTCATGCTCAAATATAGAATGGATATTTACCAGAAAGATGATTCGATGCTTATTATAGGATTAATTAGATTAACTGACTCCACACCTAGGATTAATTAGATTAACTGACTCCACCGGCTCCTTCTCAGCCTTAAAGTATCAGAGCTGATGAAATAGCCGTTATGTATTCTTTATTGATTTTACCACCAGCAGCGGAGAGGAAAGTAACCAAGAAAATAAGCAGTTTCAAGTCGAGTGAGGGATGCGCATACGCCTATTTGTTCTTTTCGGGATGCGCTAACGAGAGTAGAGTTCCGAGTTACTGACTAAGTAGGCTAAGCTAACAGGAGTGGATCTGGAGTTGCTTGTTAAGGTTCCTAAAGTGGAGTTCTTGTTGTTGCCGACTCGAGAGAGAGAATCATAAGTGAGACTTTCATCTTATTAAGAAGCCGAAGATATTCTATTTCTGAATGAATACCAACCCACCGGAGCGAGAACAAGAGCAAGTGCAAGCGGATAAGCAGAAAGTGGAGTGATCCAAAGTGGAGTGATCAAGTCTGGGTTCGGGGCGGGTAATGGCATGTGTCTAGGCTTAAATACATTGACACTTCCTTTCGGGGAGCAAGATAAGTGATTTCCAACAATGGAAGTTGACCCTGGCCTGTGTCGTTAAAGGACTAAAAGGGTAACGAAGCAAGCGGTAAAATCTCTCAGAACAGTAGCAGAACAATCCAAAGCAGGGGCGGGTCGGGTGGTTGACTTCCTGAAATTGACTAGCTAATCTTCCCTCTTGCCCATAGTCATAGGGTGGTGTCAAAGATAAGAGGTGGCATTCAAGGGTGGTGTCAAAGCAAAGATAAGAGGTCGGGGCAGACAATAAGAATGGAATGGAATTGAGAATGGAGCTGTCAAGGCAAAGAGTGGAGCTAGCTGTTATAGCCAAGTCCTGTATTCGGGAGCTTGCCCTACAGGTAGTGACTAGACCACTTGCATATCGAACGGATCTTACTCTAAAGGGAGTCATTGCGATATTACCTAGGAATTTACAGAATACCAAACTTGGATAATAGGTAGACCACTGCAGAGAACCCTTTCGTAGCTACGTTCCCAATAAAAAGGCTTTCAGCACCTTCTTTCGCCTGTTAGCCACATCAAACCTAAAACCTAATAAACCAAGACTCAGTCACGAAACCTCACTGCACACTATATCTGTCTTCAGCCAATAAAAGACGTCTATACTATAGAGAATCTGGCTCGAAAAGAAACTAGGGATCATGAACCCCCTCCATAATTCTTTTATACAGAATGCTCCCTTTTCCGCACGGGCTAGATAGCATTTCTTTTGTCTTTGTCTGGATGAGTCTCGGATCAGTATAGGATAGCACTCGTCCCTCTGATCCTTTAGCTTTCGTGTGTCGTGGGAGTATACCTATAGTGAGGCAGGATTCCAAGTTTCATTTATGTTTTAGAGAGGAAATTCCACTTTTCTTTACCTTTACCGGCGGATGTATGAGCTGCTCTGATCAAATTGGTTGACTTTTACGTGAAGTTGGGCTTAAACACCGAGAGAAGAATTCATGATAACTCGTTGCTACTGAAAGAGGATAGGTTTATGAAATGCTTTAGTGAATACCACCCGCCTTCCACTGGCCGATCAATAATAGTAGGCATTCCGCCAGACTCCATGACTCGGGTTAGGTTAATCAGCTCCACTCCCTATGCTATTGATATGCTCGAACCTGATCGCTCATATGAGGACTTCCACTTTCCATCGGCCGGCAAGAGTTTCGTCTTACCCGCTTAATTGCCCGAAACCAACCTTGAAAGGAATAGTTTGAACTAATTGCCTGTTTACCAACAAAAGTCGGGTAGGGCAGGGAATGCCAATGCCTTTGATCAGAGTCAGTCAATCTCCTACTTACTATGCAACTCGCCCTTTGTGTCTTTATCATTAGGCAGCGACCCTTGTCAAGGTCTTCCTCTTGACTTTTATTAGGCTTACTATGACCACACTGGTCACTTTCTTTCTAACCACAAACGGGATCAAGGGCATCATTTACTTACAGCGGCAACTAATTCCCTGCGATAGAAACTTTCCAATCTCTTATGTTTTGGATAAGAGAAGACTATCTTAGCTCACGGTATCACCTCAGTGCTTGCCCATAAGGCGGTTTAGGTTCGATCGGGTGCCCTTTTGATCGATGGGAAGCGATAAGACCCCAATGAGAGGATTGGCATGAGATCTGTTTGGTCTCTTAGGTGAGCTCAATCATCATTGCCCAATAGCTGCTCTTTCCTTGGGGAGTTTCAAGTGGGCATCTACCTGGCTGTTAGGCCGCCACATCTCTTCCGCGACTCAAGAGATCCAGTGTTCCGGCGATTCTAGCGACCACCAAGGACCTGATTGCATTCTTTCCTGCCGGCCTCCAAACCCAGGTGAGTAAGCACAAAACTAACGATGTTACACTCGCGTAGGGTACGTAGCGTTCAGGAACAGGAGGTATCAAAGGTAGAATGGGGTACTCGCCGCTACTAGTACCAACTTCCCTGAAATAATGGTTCCCTATCTGTGTGTAGCCCCGGTCGAGAGGCAAACTCGAATATTCAACACCTTTTTCCTTTCGCGCAAGAGAGATAAAAGAAGCACTTTCGAGCGTCATTTAGATGTCCAATCCCTACGCAGCAGAAATGGTACACTATCGATCCAAGCCGGGCCGATAAGATGAGATGGACTAGAATGTGGCACTATCTTTGACAGTTTTTTCGAAGTAGGGGCGCTATGATAGAAAGGATTGGTTCACCCTGAGGGAATGGTACCATATATGCTTTAGCCTGTGCTTACCGACCGTCTTAAGGCCGACATTTCCTTCGTGTGGACAGGACAGGACCTTTGTCAAGGTCTTCGTACGTGTGTATCAAGGCATTATCAAGGCTTTCTACGTTGGTTGGACTGGAAAAGGACAATGGCCTCCTATACTTGGCCCTAAATTCGTTACCAAAGCAAAACTCAAGCATTCGGGTAAAAAGACATCAACTGAGAAGAGATTGCTTGCTCAGTCTAGGCAGGAGCTTAACTGTGTTCGGGTGCTGAAAGCCTTTTCATTTTCTTATTTTATGATGTTTAAGTCTCCCATGATAACCCATATAGAGAGTTAGTGCTTGATGATACCATCGCCAAAGCTCGATTCTTTCCAGCACAGAATGAGAATAGAAATCCAATAGAGAGCCCGGGCATACTGCTATATGAGAATGAGCTGTCTTTGTATTGGAGTATAAAATGTATAAGATTGGAGCACTTTCTTGCTCTTTTCTCCTTTTTTTCGACATGAGTTGGGCTAACGGGACAAGGAGTTTTTTCAGGTTCAAGTCAAAAGGGTCTTAATCCAATGGAGAAGATAAGATTCCCGGCTAAAGTGCTAGTTCCTGTATTTGCTGATGACGAAGAAGGCGAGGTAAGGAAAGCAAACTCAAGAGAAGCGTGCAGGATCAATCAAACTGTGAAAAACCTTATGCTCACAAAGAAAAGGTCATGGGTTTTGTCGAGACAATAAAAGTGTGTGGGAAAGATCATATCCATCTAGGGGCTTCAGCCTCCTTTCCTGAGCGCTATGCTCATTATTAGTATCTTGATTAGTTTCAATACACCTTCTCTGGAAGTGTATTAGTTTCTTTTTGATACCTTCTCTTGAGGAGCCTTCTCTTCCTTCGGCAAACAAGCTAAGGCTTTCGGGAACAGAACTCACTGCTTTCTCATCAAATAGATTGTATACTGTATCCTAGAATAGAAGCTATGTCCACCTCATCAAATAGATTGTATACTGTATCCTAGAATAGAAGCTATGTCCACCACCCCATACGACTAATACTAAATAGGGAGGGCCTCGTGGTTCTCGACCAGTTACATCTGCTTCGCCTGCTCGTCAAGATATTACATTAATCTATTCGCTGTTATTTGAGCAAGGAGTTGGGGCACACAATAAGTTCCATTGTACTGCCAAAGGGAAGAAATCATTCTCACAAATAACGGGAAGAAATCATTCTCACAAAGATCATCCACAACTAAAGGTACTGCGACGCCTGCTTGAACTTCTGCCCCTCCTGTTGTCTCCGTTGCTATGGGGTTGTCCTCCGCACCATCTCTATCTGTCTAACTAAGGTGTCACTGGACTTAATAAAGCTACTTATACCTAACCTTGTCCAAGCTTGATCTTCGACCGACCTCTATCGCACTTATTGTTATTTTATGGAGTTGCCTCGAATAATATGACTGGTAATGGCTGGCTCTTTGTTACATGGCACAGCTGCTCCTCGCCCTCTATCTTCATGATGGATCCATCTTAATTGGATCTTATAGTCTTGGTTCTATTCGTTCGTCTCCAAAATCCGCCCTTCTCTTTCTTATGGTCTGGAATTGGAACTAATCAAATATGTCCGTTGGCAAAGTAGTGAATCCAAAATAATAGGTAATGTCACATATCATAATACATCTATTAATCTTATTTATTTGTGCAGGACCTACGAACCGGGACAACCGGGAAGCTGATTGGTAGAGACCATATAGTCGGCCACCTGTTTTAGGCTCAGTACTCCCGAACTCACTTAGAATATGGTAACTCCACTCAAGACTCTTCACTAGACGTAGACGAGAGAAGGAGCCAAAGAAGAAACGGAATCCTTTCTAAGAATTGAAGATAAGAGTATGAAGTAAAAGGAACTACAGCAACCAGATAAGAGTATTAAATACAAGGAGCTACAGCAGGACAGGACGGAAAGAATAGGAACAAGGAAGGGCTTGCTTCACTTGAGTTCCGAGTTAAGAGTTAGAACAAGCAAGTGGTAGATCAGCAACAGTAAGGGTAGAAAGAAAGTACAGATTATAGGCTACAAATGAACTAGAGCAGCCAACAAGCCGAGAAGAAGCTAAAGAAGGAGCAAGATCAACAAACGGTTTAGAAGGAGCAAGATCAACAACCAACCGGTTTGAAAGATTGCAGTACAGTCTAGGTGTTGGCGCAGCTGCAAACGAGACAGGAAGACCGCGCGAAGAATCAATTCCTTCTGATGCTAATACGGTTCGAGCTTGAGTAGAGTATCTTTCATCCCAACAAGCAGACAGAGCAAAAGAGATAGAGAAAATGAATGATTTGTGACAAGAAGAGAAGAGATGGCCCCTTATATACAAGTGAACAGGACTCGGTATATTAATTAGTAGCGGTAACTAATAACTGGCTTCTTAAGCACTAACTGAGCTGAGTTGAGTAAAAAGAGCATAAGTTGAAGTCTTGTTCGAGGTTTTGAAGCGAAGCGTTAACGGGAGTGAGCTTACCTTAGTTGTCGTATATAGAATAGAATCGAATGAGTGGACCTACTTACTATAGAATGAGCGGACCTACTTACTGCAAAGCAATGTTACATTTGATGAGTTACCCCGAGACTAGAAAGAAGCCTTAAGAAGCGGTTTGCCCAGCCCTATCAATTGGTTTTTCTCTTCATGTGCCCTCTTCAACCCTTTCATAATGCAATTGCAAGCAGTACTCTAAGCTTAGACTATTCGATTCCATAAAAGAGCCTACTCTAAGCAGCATCAGCTAAGATCAAATCGTCTGTTGTGCCCGGTCTGTTGCGGGCTATCATTCGTATCTTCATTGGTAGTTAAGTTACTTGCATAAACAGGAAAGTCAGAAGTCCCCTATTCTGGAACACCCTACTTTATTCATTTACGATTACCCTTATTTTTGTCCTTACCTGCAAACTTATCATTTGAGAGAGCGTAAATCAAGTCCTCTGCCTGCTGTAAGGCCCAAGCAAGGAAAGAAGGGCGGGAGACTCAAAAAGATGGGTTAGCGAGGCGGGACGCAAGGTTTGAATTGATTGAGAAGGACTTGGCCCTATCGTCAATCGCCGGTCAATATTATTTCTTTCTACTAGACTAGTTATCCAATAAGAGGAATCGGGGACGGCACTTAGTTTTGACATTCTTTCTTCGTTGGTACCCCAGAACAATAGTCAGTAGTCAGGTATAGCCAGTAGTTGGCCTTAAGCCTAGCAGTGTTACGGAATCGTGTTCAGGCTCTTAGCACCTTTCTTTAAATATCAAGTCTGAATGTACTTATCTCTAAGAGAATGGCTTGCCCCCACATGTTTTAGATCTAGAATCGAAGAGTCAACCCTCGGATGCCGGTCTTTCACTCCGTGAAGGCTTTACAGAGAACTAGGCTTTTAGCTTCATTGGATAAAGGCAGAGAAATAAGGACTTGTCGCGACTTAATCATTTCGGGTCGGTTCGAGGTCAAGGAGAAAGTGTAGTATCCAGAAAAGAGGCCTCAGCCGAATCTAAAGATTCCATTCATTATTCATACAGGCCAGGTCCAGTCCAGGTCCAGTCCAGACCCAACAGGAGCAAGTGCGCCAGGGAGAGTTTTCGAATGAATGATTTGTTGCCTCATAGGCTAAGATAAGAGTTTACTCTGTGTCAGGAGAGTCCGCAGTGATAGGTTAAGAAAGACTTGATTTATTGGGGTGTTGGCGATGCGAGAGGAGTTAGTGATTGACTTTAGTTTATTGAATCATAGGATTGATCTGTGCGTAAGGAGCTGAAAGCCTTTAACTTGAAACAAAGTAACAGTTAACAGTGCGTTGCAATAATATGGATAGATAGGACTTTCAAGCAAGGGGCGGGTGCTAACGTTCATTCATAAATTCAGTAATGCTTTAGTTGACACTGTCCCTAACGCTGGAATTCCATTTCCATTGTCACTCCCTTATCCCTTCACCGACATAAGAATCTCTCTCTACTGCAACACTCGAAGCAACCAACTCTACTACTCTCAGCGCACCTTTAGTCTCGTCTCGGTTAAGCCAATCACCGAACTTAGAGTCATCACTGAAATTCTATACAATACCCATATCTATCAACAACTGGATACTTTCTTTCCTCTCCGAACAGCGGATTCTCGACTTTAAGACGAAGCTTGAATAATCTCTTGCTGCTTCCTTTAGTGCAGAAGAATCCAGAATGGGTGTATAGTGACTTTTCTATCAGTGGTTGTCAATTCAATGATTTCTATGGGGGAACACAAGCTACTCATACTGGGGCTTCTAACTCGTAACAAAGAATTAAAGCCGTAAACAATGAATTCCAATAATGTATTTTACTCCATGGAAATTAGGAATCTAGCTCCTGACTCAAAGAACTCTCACTAAGGTAAAAAAACTAGAGAAACTATTCCCGCCCCTACTTGTGCTTACTCGCTTAACTAAACTTAATGAAATGGAATCTAGCGTGACACACATCACATATCAGAGATGTCTCTCCCTGCAAACTCGTAGAACTTAAGATTCAATAACTTGCTTACAGCTGACTCCCTACTTCCTGCTGACTATAAAGCTCTATATGCTGACTTTAATGCTCTATCCGCGTAAACTGCTGATGCTGACTCCTTACTTGTTGAAAAGTGCTTACTTGCTCCAGTTAGCGCACCAGTCACTGATGCTTATCCTAATTCCTTTCCGGCTTCCGCGTGAGCCTCTGTTCCTTCTTATGCTACTGCTCTAACTGCTTCCTTTGGGACTTATGATTCTATCGTCTACTTTCCTTCTTCAGATCCCACGATCTTGCTTATTATAATCCTTCCTTCTTCATATCTATCTTCTGCTGGAACTCTGACACTTGCCCCTGGAACAAGATACTTGACTTCTCTTGAGAAACTACAACAGGTTGAAAAACGATACTTGCTTACCGCAACGAAACATCTACGAAGACAGTACTTAGTATCAATAAGCTCAAAGTCGGTTAAGGGTTCCGCTGAACTTCAAGGATGGGTCGGGGAAGAATTAAGTACGAGCAAGCTTGAGTGGAGAACAGAACAGATAGCAGAACAGAACAGATAGCCCTTATATACAAGTTAACAGGCACGACTCTTCAAGCAAGGGAAAGTAAGGTTAGCTAGCTGAACTTCAAGAAAGAAACTCTAAAGTCATAGACAAGCCAGTACAAGAAGTCACCAACTCCGTAAGAGAATTGCTAGGTACAGTTACTAGATCGGAATAAACAGAATCATTGTTGTTACCCGCTGCGAAACAAGCAAGGTTGCAACAAGACTCAAGGGGTGTCATAGAAAGTAATAAGTATGAAAGGGACCGGTCTTCTACTCGACTTACGGCTAATCCGGTCCTATACTACAGAATAGAAAGAATAGAGTTGACTGAGAACCTTGCTGACAACAAAGTGTCATATTGATCATTGCTTAACACAAGAACTCTAACCTCCATCTAGCCTACCCAGTGCTATAAACTAGAAAGTTCTAAAGATCTCTAGGAAGCCTCTATAAGAAGTTTCGGGGCAGAGTCAAGTACTGGCCCAACAGAAGAATAAGTTTCCAGTCCGGTTTCGGGTGTTGTTGGTTCTTCAAGTCTTGTTTCTAGGTCTGAGAGGAGAGGGAAAGAATTCTTGACTCATTAGTTGACTACGGAGAGGCTAAATTGGGACTCCGGACTGTAGTTAGTAAAAATCCTATTGACCGCACTCATAGGTTAGGGCGTGAGGGAAGGTTGAGAGAGGGCATTTTGCTTGTATCTAAGTCTTGACTTTAATTGTTTTAAGAAGAAGGCGTAATCAGCAAACAGTGGTTCAGAACTGAAAGAGGAGTGAGACATAGCTTCAACTTCGAGAAAGACTTAACGAGCTCCCTTACGCGCCATAGTAGGATAACTTAGATCTAATTTCTTTCCTTATATAATAGAACTGATGAAACAAGGGTCGATTACATTGAGTTGAAGCTCAGAAGCAAGAAAGCAAGTAAGCGGTTTCGGGCTTAGAGCTATGAGTTATAGCCTTATAAGTGGTAGGCTTTCAGCACCTCTGTTTTGAGCTGCAGTCCAACCCTCGGTAACACTTGTTTGATTCTGAGTTTCGAATAGAAGCTAATTTAGGGAGAGAACAGCGCTACCGCGCAACGAGTTGCTTGGTGGCTTTCAGCACCTTATTCTAAGATAGAGTATTGGTTTCGGTGGAGTAATTCCGTATTCTTATATTGAGTATAGTAGTAGCTTGGTGACTCAAAGAAAAGGTCGATTACATTGAGCTCGAGCTAAGACCTTAAGGCAGTAGTTGACATTCTATCGTAGTTCCCCCGCTAGGCATACTAAAGCTATCAATACAGAATGCAAGTATGCAGTTGAAGCATCAAAGGTGATATCAAGTTTTCAAGGTATAGTCAAGATATGAGTTACAGGCGGATAGAAGATATAGTAAGACTAAGGTAGAGGAAGGAGCTTCGAGCCTAGTAGCGGTGTTTCTTCTTTTACTGTAGGGCGCTCTTGGTGAGTGAAAGGAAAGGAACGAATAGTAGACTTAGTTTGAGGCCAGTAGTGCCAGCTTGAAAGCGTTGTCCAGTGAAATTCGATATTCTAAGAGACATTATTGTAGTACCCCAGTCAAGTATCGTTAGCATTGGTTTCGGTCTTGTTAGTAGCTGTTCGAGCTTTACGAGCAACAGTTCCATTATTTATTAATAGTTCCGCTTTTGTTAGTGGAGGAGAGGGATCAGACTCAACTAGGCTCATAGGTTAGTCAAATCAGAATCAAAGTCAGTGATGGTAGGCTAATAAAGTTAGCAAGAACAGGCTCATAAGCAGTAGTGTTAGTTTCAAAGGTAACGTAGCTAACGAGCTCCGGGCTCTTATATACAGGAGTTATTGTTGAGAGGAACGTAGCTAACGATGGGCAGGCAATTTCACTATATACCTTAAGATACCTTATAAGTCAAAAGTCTAATTCAGTGGCCAGGGGAATTCACCAGTGCCTAATTAATAAGAGAATTCAAAGAACAAATACAAGGTTGAAAGTAAGATAGAAAGACTAACTGTTGGTGGAAGCTACGATAAAGTAATGGTGGACTCAATCTAAGAAGCAAAGAAGCAAGGTGCGCCTAAAGAAGAAAAGGCAATGTAGACTAAAGCGGGAGGAGGCATGCTTAGATATAGCGGTGTCAAGCTAAGGGACTGTAAGGGCAGACTGAGCTGTGGGGAAGCGGTAGACTAAAAGGTAAGGCAATAATGCTTTAACTCGAACTACAGAATGGAAATAGTAAGTATCAGGTTTAGAGTTAGGAGTTTTTCTCTGACTTTTTGAGTTTAAGTAGTGGTGTTTGGCGCACTTGTCTATTCTTTTACTTATTGGTTCAATGCCTATTAGCAGAGCTGTGTTAGTTAAGTCGTCTTAGGATCGTCAGATAAAGTCAATCAGTAACTACAGACTCAAAGCAAGTAATGCGATACTCTTATATGGGGAAAGTCAGCCTCTCCGTCAGTAGCCAGATCAGCGGTTAACTAATCAAAGTCAATAGTTTCAGAACGAGAGCGAGTTAAGATCAAGTAAAGCAAGGCTCATAGTAATTAGTTAAAGAATAGAAGATAGTAAGGGTAGCCTTTAGATCAGTAGCTAGGGAACCAAGGCAAAGAGGTTATTTACTATCTCTTTATATGTGTCCTGCTCTAACTGCTTTCTTTCCTTACCCTCATATACTGCTGGATCTGCCCTCTGCTGGATCTGCCCTGAACCCTTACTCTTTGATTTAGCCAAGCCACCTCTGATTACTCCAATAACTACACTATCCTCTCCTTTTGCCGACCTGACCTAAACTGCTTTTTGCCTCCACTTTCATTGTAGATCCTGCTCCAGCCGATTCTCTTGTAACTGCTTATGCTGCTGACTTTCTTACTAAACCTGAGATATTCTATTAATTCTGACTGCACCCGGCGCCCTGTACTCAATTCTTTCTGCCCCGAACTCGACTTCACTTGCCTAACTCACTAACGCGGAATGAACTCGCTACTTGAGCACTAGGTATAGAACCGACCGAGTAAAGACACTGCTATCAGATTCTTTAGTCTACTTTCCTGTCAACCCAATCACCGAACGAACTTAGACAACTTTAACACCTCCACTATACTTTCCTGTCAACCGTACTCTACACTTTCTTTCCTGCGAACTTTCCTGTCGACTTAACCGCTTACAGAAATAAGGCTTCTTTATGGTTAAAAGGACACCATCTTTCTCTAAGTTTCACCTATGCCTCCGTTCAACCTATGCCTCCGTTCAATGTAACAAACAAAACTTATTAGTTCGGGTGCTGGTGCTAACGCGAATTCTTATAAGGCCAGGATGCAGATATTATTTATCAACTCTCTTCCATTCTTTCTGCTCCAAGTCGAGTATCAAGTAAAGTAGCAGGTCTCGTTGCCATTCCATTCAATAAGTAAGTTCGCTGTGAGGTGTTGTTAGGTATAGCATAGAGAACAAGCAAAGGCAAACGTTAGCTTTGTAGGGGAGTAAACAGTAAGCTAGTTTGGTGACTATATCCTTTTTGCAAGGGAAAAAACAGCACAAACAAGGAGTTCAGTTCGCCAGCAAGTTGATTTTGCCTAGCCTGTTCAAGATTTCTATACTAACCTATCACTTTAGTCTTCGCATTCATCATTCCATTATTCAATTCAATTACAAAGGGAAACTTATTGTCCCGCAGCTATGTAACTGGGCTTGCAGACTCAATCAACTCGCCAACACTGGAAACTTGACTCTCGAATACAGGGGTATAAATGGAAATAGGTAGAAATTCTTTTTCTGGTCTAGGTGTTGGTGCTCTTGCTCTAGTGGTGGCTTGTCGAATTATTTCTCTTATGAAACTATTTCTTTCTCTTCTTTATTATAGGAGAGCGGATGAAACTCTCAACTCCATTCTTTCATTTCTGACTTAAGAGCCTCTAAAGTCCGGATTTCCCTCTATCTTGCCAACCCGGTACAGATGGATTCAATTAGGCAGACTACTTATTAGGTCTAGTTAGGTCTAGGAATTGAACTCAGTATTGACTAAGTTAAGTACGAATGAATAGAGCAGTAGGCAGAACATAGGTTAACTCTGAAACAAACAAGT
>NW_027021308.1:160210-190313 GCF_036884655.1 Musa acuminata AAA Group | reverse complement strand
TTATAAATATAGATATTAAAATATTAAAAATAATTAATTACGTGAGATTATTTATAATTAAATTTATATTTATTAAAAATTAACTTTCTAATAAAATATTCATCAACATTATGTATTCCCCCATAGTACTAATTTTGGTGCCCTATGTCAAATCCCAATATCCATTTTATTCCATAAAGAAAACATTCAATTTAGAAGTAATTTATGTTTTTGGGGAAAAAAAAGATTATTTATCAGAAGTGTCATAAAAAAATCTTTGGTAAAGAAAAGAAGAAAATTCCACGGCTTGTTAGGAAAAAAAAATTATTTTTCTTTTTTAATAAATAAGTTGATATTTTCTTTGCGAGATGAAATAGGGACTAAATCTTGTTCTTACATATGTTATGTGCAAAAATGAGAGTAATTTTTTAGGCAAAAGGAGTTGATTTGGCATATAAGATTAGGAGGTAAAATATTGGATAAAAGCAAAACGGAGAGGAATAAGAACTGTCCCTAAATGTTAATTACTCCGATGTGACGGCGCAATCTGCAATGTGTAGGATAAAAGGTCTGCTCGCCATAAAGGACCGCACGAAAAATAGTGGCCTGCGCTGCCCTCAGACCGCATCCCGATCTCCACGACGAGGTACGGATCGAAGCTGTCGCCTAGTCAAATCTTTGCCATCTCTAACTTCATTTTGGTTTCGTTTTCCCCCTTCTTCTTCTTCTTCTTCTTCTTCTTTTGATTTGTGGGTTACCCAACATGAATACCTGTGAGAAATGATCGATCCTTTCTTTTCTCAGATTCTCTCTGGTAGAAAGTAATGGCCTTTGCCTCTGCCGTCACGCCGCCATCTCTGTTTCTGGTTCCAAGCAAACCCATCGTCACGAACCCTAGAAAGTTTCCAGTGCCTGCTGTAACGGGTAATTCCACGCTTTATGGATTGGTTTCTTTTTGTGTAATTTTCTTTTGGTGCACAAAATGTGATCTTGTTCACTCGCTTGATGATGTGGTTTTGTTATATGAGCAAGTAGCAACAATTTTTATTTTTTGTCATAATAATTTAATCTCCCTTTTTGGAGTAATCGTCAAATAAGTTCATTGAATCTGCATCTTCCAATTCTATGAACGAGGGAGATTCTACAAACTGATTTTGGATTATCTTCCAACTAGGCGGGCGAAGATGTCTGTCGGTTGTCGTGAAGGCCATTGGAGATAGCTCCGATACTTCCTCTGATGCTAGCATTGTGAAAGACGTCCAGAATGCTGTGAGTTGTACTCATTTGAGTATCTCATTCGATGATTAATTTATAGCATGATTCTTCTTCAGCTTCTTGTTTCAGAGCAAGCACGTTAAACATAAATGAAGACCTAATATTAATTAGGACTGGTTATAGGATCTTTGTGCAGGCCTTTCTTTTTTAATTTGAGTGTGTGCTTGTGTGAATTCAGCAGAGCCTAATTCAATAACCGAGCAGAAATGGGTGAAATTCTAATAATCTGGCTTGCGGGGTGGAGGATTAGAATTTGATTAAATCTCCACTCCATAAGGCAAAAATATAGCTCTCATTGCATTGGTCACATAATCAACAGCAGAAGAATTCTCAATATGTCAATCATCTGTCTCCAAGATATTCTTGAACATGATGGAGATGGTGCATCAAGCAACCACCTGAAATATTTCGGGACAATCGTTTCCTCCATCGGCCAATTTTGGAGGAGTTTATACATATCCTGAACCTGCATTGTGACCGTCCTTTTCGATCATCAGACACTCGTGAATCGTTTTTATAAACAGTGATCGAGGCAAGGAAATAGTGCTATGCTGACTGTGAAAACCTTCATTGCGTGGAAACCAGCGAACGCTGGATGAGTGCATCAAGTTGACAACCTCGATTTTTGTCTTTTGATATACATTGTTGTTGCTTGTCATCTTTAGGTCTAACCACAATTCTGTTGGTCCTTTACAAACTAGTTATTGGCTTGGTTAACTAATAAATGTTTGTATGAGAGTAGTGGATGCATTATAAACTGAAACTTTTGTTGTTATTTTGAATCAGTGGAGCAACTATGAAGATCGAATTGCCTTTGTTGGTCTAGGATTTGCAGCCATCGTTGCAGTTTGGGCCTCCGGTCATCTAATTGAGGTAATTGTTGTTATCTTTGTATTTGATAAGACAGTGTATGTTCTTGTCAGTGAAAGGCTTCCATTGGCTCCTATAATAGCTAGTATGGATGATGTTTGTTCTTTAAGTTGGACTGGTTGATTTGCAGGCTGTTGACAAGCTTCCTCTATTCCCAAGTGTGTTTGAATTCATTGGGATATTGTTTTCATGGGTGAGTTAATCAAAACTTATCCCTGCTGTAGAGTAGAAGATGAACATGGATTTCTTTGCATTCTAACTCTTTTCTATGTTTACAGTGGTTTATATATCGCTACCTTTTATTTAAACCAGACAGGTGAGAAGCTTTCTGATCTGATATTATTGCTCGATAACCAATTCCCTAGTTATCTTTGTTGATATTCTGTCATAGAATGACTGTGTAAGTTTGTATACTTAGTCAATTGTTTCAGTATACCACTGGTTGTAATGGAAATGACATATGACCTGTGACCTTTTTCATTAGCAACATTAAAGAGAATTGCTTGAATATTTTTCCATGGTGAAATAATTTTCTAATTTTCATTAGGTTATTAAACGAAAACCAACTGAAAGCACAGATTCTCATGGAATTAGTAATCTTATTGATACCATTTTGAAGACTTAACTTTTATATAATATTAAGATTGCTCCTTTGCAACCTCGGTGACCAAGGTGCTAGACATTGAAACGGACTCTCTATTTATTGAGGTAAGATAGTGTCTTAACTCTCACAGCCGCCACATTAGTGGAAGGCATTGGATTCATCCTCGTCCCATTTCCTGTAAAGAAAGCAATTTGGAGATGAAACAGCTCTAATTCCTTCCATTACGCTCTTTTACAAGTTATTATGGTAGTGGTTTGCGGTGCATAGTAAGTATAGGTGGAGAAGACTGGCACTAGAATTAGATAGGGACCCTAGGTAACTCTGTTAGGATGAGTTCTCACAGAGAACCTGAAGAAAGGGAATTGGGTATCCGTTAGTGATTGCTATCACCGTGCTAGTCTCTGAAACCCTTGAAACCCTTGTTCGCAATAATCCTTATGCAATAACAATTAGAAAGTTTCCTTTTAGCTTAATCATACTGAAGTTGCTTGGTGGCTCAAATTTTTTAAACAAGTTGGCTAAGAGGTTTAGTGGTGGTTTAATTTGGATCATAACGTTGATCCTTATTTGTCGTTTGTCCTCCGCCGAACTTAAAGCAGCTCTAAGAGCTACTAGTCCTGTTTGGATAGAAATATCTCAAATTCTTCATTATTTATCAGGATGTCTTTTCTAATCTTTTTGATGATCTTTACTTTTATGAGTTGCATTGTTATCTTTTTTCAGGGAAGAACTGTCAAAAATTATCAAGAATGCAATATCAACTGTTCTTGGCAAGTGATGTATCCTTTGAAGAACCAGCATCTTGGAAGGCCAGAACTGAACTTGTAACAAAGCTCGACGACTTTTGGGTACTTAAGTTCTTTGTCCGAATGTACTGATATGTAGGAAGTATGTGTGACATTATAATCGATACAACTAGCCAAGTTATCATGTGTTGATTGACCAATTTTTGTTCTTCCCATCTTATACCTGGCATCAATAACTGTGACACACATTGCAGGAAAATTATGCTTGGATTTCTATGATATCAATCCCCTATCATATGAATTATTAAGTCTGTGAGATCCAGTGATTACAAAAGGAGAAGACAATCCAGTGGCGGCAGCCACCCTACATCTGATGCTCTGTAGAAAGATGAAAAAGCTATCTATAACTTGCACTAAAACGAGTACAAACTTTGGAAATGGGCTCAGTCGACTTGTAATAATAAGACTGAGCAAATCCATGCCTTGGAAATATTACAGAACAAACTAGTGTTGGTTGCTTGTTCATACCTCTGATTTCTCGGTCTTAGGCTTGATGTCACCATTCCCTATATTTTGCTGTCCAACACGATAATACTTGCTAGAGTAAGCAGCGATCTGAGGAGTCTCCATAGCAACTGGCACTACTGTTGTAGCAACACCATTAATGGCTGATTCCAAATGACATGGTTTCTCATGCTCTGCTGACCTGGACGAGTATTTCTCTTCTGCAATAAGTCGGAGAAGAAAATATTAGTTACAGCACTTGTATTGCAACAAGAGGAAAACATCATCATCATCCAAGAGAATCTTTTGATCATCTAGAGAAAATGGTTTTACATATGACTTTATGTTTCAATTCAATTTTGGACTAAAAACCCTCAAAATTCATAATGTTGTAGCATGAAAACTCTAAAAAAATTCCTGGACATTCAAATCAGGTAACAAATCACATCTTTCCGATAACAACAGATCAGGTCAGGTTCGGAGTCCAGGCGACACGAACCTCACCTAGATAAAAGACACTTGTTTCAGAGGCGAAGAGAAAATAGATAAAATCACAAAATGGTCCATGAATCATCCTGAGAAGAATACTGGGTAGCACATCAAATTTAATTAGAAATCTCTACTACCATTGCACATGGAAGAAGTATTTACCTTTCATTTGTCCATAGGTGACTAGCTTGAGGAGATAGTCTCTGAACTCCATTAATACACACCTCTCTTGCTCCACATAGACCTCTGTTATGCTCTGGTTGCTGAAAGATTTTGAAACTGCATCGGTAGCCTGAGACGGCATAAAAATTGTGTCTTGCTCATCACACAACAAAGCCAGTGTTCCAGGAGACGTTGGCCTTCCACCCTTCTGTCCATCCCTACAATCAGATCCAGACTCTTCCGTGTTAGCTTTCTCCACAGGAATTTCACTTGAAAACTCATCCGCTGGTGCTTTCTTCATATCCAGATCATGCCATGTCTGATCTATGTCATCATTTGATTGTATGGGAGACCTTTCAGATTGGCCTCCCTTCTCTGTTAACTTCTGAGCTTTTCTATCTGGATAGTTTGAACTCAGAGATGATAAGAATACAAATAGAATAAAAAATTAATGGTTTAAGCAGTTCATAAAAAATTACAAGGCAAAGGTGGCATTCAGTGAACAAAATTAACATCAACATTTAGAAAAAGAAAATTTTGATCAAGTCAAAATTTGTCACTACCAAAATAGCCAAGGCCAAAACTTTCTATCAGAAGTCTTAAATTCTAATATTTATGGAACTCCAAATAATTCATTCTTTACTAAAAGTCTTGCATGACATCGAAGGGAACAAAACATGCACTTGTTTATTAAAAAAATGATTTTATATCTTCTGTTTTTGCCAACATTAAGATTCTTCGAACCCTCAGTTATAAAAGATTGAGTCCTGTACTCTGTTTCACCCAAACTAATTAAGCACTGCCCCTTGTGTTAAATTTGTGAGACCCAAAAGGATAAATTCACAGAATATTTGATCATTTGAATGTTCCCATTGACAATTTGAATCACAAATTAACTCTTCACTCTTCACCCTGTTATCACCCTTGTTCCTTCTTTTTCCTCCTCTTTTCAGCCTCTTTGTTTAGTCCCCATCTCTTCCTCCTCGCTTCCACGAATCCTGCTCTTTCTCTTCCTTTACCTATATTGCACTTCAACCACAGCAGAAGATTATCCAGCCCATTGATGAGAGGCATCCCCCTCTTGTTCAGCAATGGCTATTTCACAGTAGGTGCTTTTATGATTTTCTATTTCATTACTGAAAACACTGAGCGGAATATTAGGGATAGTTGGAAAGTTTTGTAAAGAATGAAAGAGAAACATGCTCCTCTTGATTGTTCATTTCATTCTTTTCATAATATGAGTTGCATGTCAATGTCTTGAGACGTGTAGGTAACATGATAGTTATGCAAGCTAACAAATGAGGGAGGTGTTTGTAGGTGTAGCTTGTTCCATCTGTGCTACAACATCCTCCAATTGAGTTTGGGATGCACTACTACATTATATGCATCAGTTATTGCACACTGTTGTGTAGTATGTCATACCAGCAAATGTTTTGGCAACCTTCCCAGACACCACCGCCAAAAGCTTGCACAGGTCCCTAATGTGCTCTGGTTGGACTATGTCTGCTAGAAGAGATCTTCAGACAATAAAAAAAAGTAACAAGTTAAAAGCATAGAAAGCTACAATTTTAAAAGTTCCACATTCAAAACAAATCAAATCAAAGAATAAGAATATTGGAGGATAGATCTTTACCTGTAAGTGACTTTAGTAGATACCACTGGAGCAGTATTGATAGCACTGGCCGCAGGAACAGAAGCAGAAAAGGAGGAAGGTGCTGAAGTCTTTGCCTGAAAGTATAGGATGTCTCGGTAATGTCACTGATTAACAAGCCAAATGCAAGTCAAAAAGAGTGGTAGCAAATCATGGTTTCATCTTTTGTCGTTGATTATAATTAAAAGAAAATGCCAAATTAGAAGAGCCATTGTGACAAAGCAAGTTAAGACAGACCTCGCATGGGCAATCATTTAGAGTTATCAAACTAACAATCTGATGCAGCAGAATTATAAAGGGAATGAAAATTTCTTGTTAAACTGTTTTAATACAGACCTTTTGAAGATACCAAGTATAAGTGCAGTTAATCTCTATAATATTGTGAATATCAGAAAATTACCTGTGGAAGTTGTGCAAGCCTTTTAATGGGTTCCTTTACTAATGCACCAAAGAGGAGCTCCTGGTTTTTCCTCTTCTTAGATGGTGAAGGAGACATAAATCCAGATGGACCAATAGCCCCATTTACAGTGGCACTGGCTGTCTGCTGCATGTAAAGAGTGCTTCCATGATCACCACGGAAGAGAGCTTTCCTCTCTTCGCTCCCTTCAAAGTTCTTACAGTCCATACATTTACAATTATCAGAGCAGAGAATGTTGGCTTGGAAGCACTCACAGTATTTCTTGAGGCACCCAGACTTCTTACAGTGGCATCCTTTGTTGTGCTTTCCCACCAAAGGAAGTTCCCCTGCCTCGTCCTAACACATACAAGCATATTGATATAAGTTTTTGGCAAATAATATTGTTAAAAAAACACCTTTAGTTTTTATTCTAACAGAAGCTAAAGTGGGTCTTATGATAGGACATGATCTTTCCCAACAAGATGACCAAAAATTTGTGTGACCACTCAAATGCCTGTTTCTCTTGGATACCGAGAAACATATCTTCCTCTAAATTTCATCAATTCTTCATTTATCAAAACCTCCTCGAGAGCATATACATTATGTTCTTTTTCTGAGAGCAGTTAGGAGAAAGAAGAGTCTCATATCTAGATAACCTACAACCTTGTAAAATAAAAGTTAATACAATAACTCATATGAAATGAGAATTAAAACAATCCTAAAATTTAAAGGAGTGTCTAATAGATCCATAAAGCTCGTGAATGGCTCAAGCCACAAGAAAGCTTTTTTAAGCACTTTAAGCTTACCCTGAACCTTTAAAAACTAAATTATGACTGAGATTCCAGACATGCATACATGGTGAAAGATGAGACATGGAAGTCACTAATCATTGATATGAAGGATTTGTACTAGTTAAACAGTCAGCAGGTGACAATTCAGCAATTATCATCAAGAACAAAATAAGAAAGCTACCACATACAAACATGGGATGATTACAATATTATCGCTTTATTAGAAACCAGTGGTTCTACCCAGTCCTTCAAAGACTTTAAACTCACAAAGATCTGCTGCCACCACAGGTCAGAATTGCTACAAGGTTTCAGCACATGCTGAGCATCATGTAAGACATGATGACCAACTTAAGAAGGTGCCAGATATGCTGAATACTTGTGCACCTTGTGGAAAGAAAAACATTTAACCAAATTGTGTTCTTCTGGAAGATCAAGTACATACCCTAGTAACCCGTGATGCATGTGGGCTACTGCCAATCTTAGGCCTAAAGGCATTAGGATTGCGCTCTAGAGTAGCTTCAACAGCCTCATGCCTAGCAGCTTCATTCTCAACATTGTTACAGCAGTTTGTACAGTTGCAGCCATCGCAATAAACTCCAGATGCAAAACACTCACAATATCTAAGCATGAAATAATAAAATAACAAAAGGACAATGAGCAATTTTGGCAAAAAAAAAAAAGAAATTGCAGCTGTATGAACAAGCATTAAATTTATGAATCTTAGTGTCAGGCAATTAAGAAACAACATATATAAAAAAATTATGTTGCCGATAAGAGGGTGTTGAGATGGATGTATGGAGTTACTAGAAAAAAATAAGAAAAGAAATACTGTTATTTGTGAACCACTAGATATCGTTTCGATAGAAGATAAGATTAGATAAAATCATTTAAGAAGATATGGATATGTGCTTAGGAGATCTCTAACTACGATAATCAAAAGAGATGAAATGATTAATATTAATGATACGAGGAGAGATAAAGAAAGACCTAAAAAGACTTTAGTGGAAACTATAAATAAAAGTTTAAGTACTCTAAACGTAACTAAACATATGACATTTTATATATCTCAATGGCGACAAAAGATACATGTAGCTAACCCCAAATAGTTGAGACTCATGGATTTTTTTTTTTTGTTGTTGTATTAAATTCGTGAAGCCAAGTTCAATGTAAATAAAGACAGCATCAGCATGAAACTTTCTACATAAAATTGGCTGCACATACCTGCACTGGAACTTTCATATGAGCAGTAAAGTGCTCCAGAAGATTAATAGAAACAAGTTGAGATTCAAATTTAACATGAAATTTTCTTCCTACTAATATTTTCACATTCCTTCCCCAAAGACTTGAGATGACCAGTAAAATTGAAGCTTTAGCATAGTCAAGCAACCTAATATTTTGATTGCATATTTGAGATACAATTAACTGCAAGTCTCTAGGCATAACACTATTCAACATGCACGACAAAATTTATTTCAGAAAAGCAAGAAATAACCAACATTTCTTCTACTGGTATAAATTCAAGGAAATAACCAACCTTTCTTCTACTAATATACAGCCCTGTCTAGCAGTAATCACCTAAAGTTTGTCTAGATTTCTCATTCATCATTGACTCATTATGTGGGCTATTAGTGATTGGATTGCTCTTAATTTAAAAATCATAATAAGGATAATGAATTTAATGGATATGTTCAATTAAACAT
Source organism: Musa acuminata AAA Group (assembly GCF_036884655.1). Taxonomy (NCBI): domain Eukaryota; kingdom Viridiplantae; phylum Streptophyta; class Magnoliopsida; order Zingiberales; family Musaceae; genus Musa; species Musa acuminata. The sequence goes on along the minus strand of NW_027021308.1, from coordinate 181,145 downwards.
TACCACATTTCTTCCAGAAAATTATTCATAAATCACCATAGCTTGATCTTGAAAACAAGTTATTCCCATGCCAAGGTTAAATATCCAAAAGTACCAAAACAAAGAATTTTATACTTGACCAACCATACAAACTCAAACTCATTGCATTAGTCTTATCAGAGTTGTTAAACAACCACATTGTACACTTCATTTATCAGAAATCTGTTTTGCATTAATGAACTTGAATAAGTTTCAATGTGAATTTCTCAATAGTAGTTATACAAGAAAGACACTGTACTTGATTCACCAAGGCTCATATGAGTGGACTTTAATGTTCTGCAACTGCAACTAGCTAAATTAGGGGTGGGGGTGAGACAAGGAATATGTGTTAAACAGGCTGGTAGTTTGATGAACTATATACATGATCACCATACATAGACTGCTATTGGGATCTGATCAACCAGTCCATCCAAAAACCATTATTAACCCAGTTGATGATTATGCTCAGAAAAGTCTCATGAATTTGTGCAACAAAATTTGTTTTGTTAATTCCTACTGCAGTTAAAGAAACATGTACAGAACTCCAAGGTGATTTTCAGTGGTCCTCACTTTCATACAGGTTGCTGTTTAGGTATGTCAAAAAAGAAAAGGAAAATGAAGTTATTATCATGGACCATGGTATTTCATAGCTCGCTTAAGTTGACAATTTACTAGAAAATGGACAAACTTTAAGCTAGGTGCATAAGTCTCTGTCCCAACTTGAGCAAGCACTTGAAACTTTGGTGTAGACACAGCCTGAGGTTCTTTATCTCATCTCTAGAAATATCTTTCTTTGGGTAGCAAGTTCAAGCAAATAGTAACTGGTATAAGAAAATGGTTGCAGAACTAAGATGCCTTATTAAACAACTATTTTATGGATTGTCCTGCAGGGCAAGGATTAAAGGAACATAATGGAGAAAAAATTGGCAGCTCCTGATAAAATTACCAGATTCCATAACTTTTGGAGGCCTATCCTGCCAAAAAGCACTGTTTTATGGCATTTGATATCGATCATCTGTGTATGCCTAGGACTCTAGATGATCTTGAAGAACTAATTATGCTCAACGAGTATTAGAACACATGAATACCAGATATTTAATGTGAATAAATCATACAATTGTTAACAGCATAGTGCACAAATGCCATTAACAAGTAAGTTGTCGAAGCATTTGTAACAAAAGGTAATTCAACCTACAGCTTCAAGCATTTTGAGTGTTTGCAGTTGCAATTCTTCTTTCTTGCTGGCATACCATCTTTTGCATCAGACAACAATCGTGGCCGTGACTTGGGAGACTCTGGCTTGCTGAAGAGGTTAACTATAAGACTGTGCTGATTCTTTGCAATCAATAAAAATAATACATACAGACATCAGGAAAATGTAAAAACTTCTGTAAGCAACCATTAAAATGATAATAGGTAAGTATACCAAGAAATTCATCACTGAAAAACTGGATACAATTAACTAATATATTCTGGGCATGTTCAGTACCAAAATATATCAGAAATACTTCGAAGCTTGACAAGACATTATTACGAAGAAATGGGTTGAAGAAGTCACAACCTACATGTAAACCACTAACAATTGACTGACAATAAGCAGAAGACTGAGGAGAGAGAGAACTTATTCAACTCAAGCAATTTAAACACTAACAATATGAAGCAAAAGTACAGGTTCCCTGTTTTTGTTAAAGGGGTTTTGGGACTGAGTCCTTGTTAAGGTGATGCACAAGTAATTGACCCACGTTTCTATGGGGCGTTTTGTCCCCTCCATTATTCCCAAAGGAAAGTAGGAGTCTTATTACAAAACTGTTGTCTACTACGGAAAACAATCCACTATAATGGTAACCATATGAAGCATGACTATAACTGTTAAAGACTCCTGATTCTGAATTTTATATATATATATATATATATATATATATATATATATATATATATATATATATATATATATATATATATATACTAGATCTTATTATTAATAATCCATCATCTTTTACCATGTCAAGATTTAAACTCGTAATCTAAAGTTGAGGAACCCTAAAGAACAAATTAAGGGGGAAAAAAGGAAAGGAAAGAACATTCCGAGACCATGTCTTCAAGTTATATATACAATTAAAAAAGGAGAGTCTTGAAATAAGAGCACAGAAGGAACCAATTCACACAAAGAGGGGAAACTCTCATGCTTATAAACCTAGACACTAGGAACATGCTCAAATGATTGATGCATCGAAACCTAACCTAAAATTTGAAAAGAGTTGCCTGATTCCAAAAGACTCAAAATTCGAAAATTATATAAAACCCATTACTCACCCAGCGGTAATTGAGGGAATTGAGGGGCGCGACAGGGACAGAGAAGCTGGAGTGGCCCGCGGCGGCGGCTGCAGCTGCTGCGGCGAATCAAGGGCTATTGATAATGCGTTGGAAGGGGATACACCACCATACGCCACGGCCGTGAAATCCAGATGGCGAACAAGCTTTCTTGGAGGGAAATCGGACGACGCCGATGAAACAGGTTGAACACTTTGCTCCATGGAAGCCCGTAAACGCTGATCCATGGATCAATTCAAAAAAGACGGCCAAAGACTTTCCTCGGAATTCTACTCCTTTTATAACAAGTAATAAATTATATGGATTCCGAACAACTGGGGATCCCTTAGATCGAGCTATCGAAAGCTTGGAGATCGTCGGAGGAGCTGGGAACAAAATAAAGGCCCGCGGCAAGAAGACTGCCAAAAATTCCTACCGAATTATACTCATTTTGGACGAAGCCAAATCTCCATAGATTCCGAACAACCGGAGACCCCTTCGATCGAGCGTTAAGAGAGCTCGGAGATCGCCGGTGAAGCTGGAAATAGAATAAAGGCCGAGGTAGTTGGGGGGATCTTCAGTGTCAGAGATGGAATCAAGCAGGCGGAGATCCCCCGCGAAGACCAGCTGCGGGCGGTGGCGGAGGGGAAGAAGGGTGGGATTCTTGTTGGGGTGGGGCGAAATCTTTCGAGCACGCGACGGGCAACGGAGGACGAAGCGAACGAAACTGGGTGTCTATCTCACTCTATCTCACTCCCCCTCTCTGCTTTTGAAATCAAATTCTAATATTTGACGGACGGATTTGGGTATTAGGAGAGATCGGACGGATGAGTCCTCTTAGAGAGATCAAGTGGTCCACATTCATAGGGTTCGAGATGTCACCCTCTTTACCGTCGGATTCAATAAGGGAAAGAGGCTTCTTTTCCTATTGGAAATAATTATTTTGTTTATCGAATAATTGATATGCCTTTCACTCACGCATGTCGTTCAACCAATACTGACTTACAGCCTTGTATCGATTAAATGATTATTTAGATAAGACAATTTTTTTTTATAATTATAATTAAAATATAATTGTGATCGTCGATTTTTACATGAGACAGATATTAATTTTTGGGCAAACCGTCCGCATAATATCGAGTTGTCACCAACCCGAACGTCGCAAAAAATTACCATTCTCTCACATAGCATCACCGTCGCCGGTGGAGCCCACGGATTCGGCCAACCGCGGGCCATGCGCCAATTTGGCGTCGGCCAGCAAGATGAGATTCCACATGGCCGCCAGAATAAGACGCGAGATGACCACATTGTCTTCTATCTAATGCGAGCGATGTCTTCTTATCTTCATCCGTTGGTGTCTCTCGGTCACCGTGTAAACCAAAAGTGGGCCCCGCTGCTGTCTGCCAATACAACAGATGCGTGTCAAGATGCAGATATGTGGGCTTAAATATCTAACTTGACTTCTGTGAAATTTAATTGCGATATCATTATAAGAATAACGATCTTCTCAAATATATATATCATTTAAAATTAATTAATTAAACAAATACTAAGATGATTGCCAACGTATACTAATTTAATGAGAGATACTTTTATCATCTGGGAAGTGTGAAGATCAGCAGCATGCAGAGAAGTAGCTAGAAACAGTGTTTGGTTCAACTTCACATACATCACAGGATGATTGAAGGACATCTGCAATTCTTGTAATACAACAACACATTCAACTTCACTCACATACATCAATATCAGATACTACTAATAGAGACTAAAATTGCACTATTAAGTGTACATTAATTACTTCTTACAGAAACCAGAAAGGAACTGATTCCTTCGAAAACGATGGGAAGGAAACACAGGGAATGAGACCCGGTAGTGTCACAAGTTCCTGCTAACTTGCTCGCTACTGCAGCTATCAGCGTACCAAGATGAGTTTCTTCTCTGTTCTAGGCATCACAAGTGCCTCCGCACATGAAGTTCCTGCAAAAATCGTCCGAGTGTTTCAGCACAAGGTTGGCAAGAGAAAATTACAATATGAAGTGTGGCATCTCTCTCTAAGTGATCGAGAGTGCGGTCAGTAAGATTGAATTTCGCTTGAAGTTCTAACGATCTAACACGATAAATGCTACTACTGCCATCGGCATACCACGATGAGTTCATCTGTTTTAGGCATCGCAAGTGCCTCTACACATGAAGTTCCTGTGAAAAATAGTTTGCAATTGAAGGTGTTTCAGCACAAGGATGGCAAGAGAAAACTACAATATGAAGTGTAGCATCTCATTCTGAGTGATGAAGAGTGTGGCCAGTCAGATTGAAAGTTGTTTTGCGTTCTAACGAGCTAATGTAACATATGAATTTAAATCAACACCACAAAGTCAAAGCAAGCAAGCCTATATCCGAAGTTTACAAAAACAAAATAAGCATGCAGACACTAATTTGCATCATAACACGACAATTAATATGTTATGTAGTCAGCTACTTATGCCAACAAGTTGTTTTGCGTTCTAACTACAATTAATATGTTATGTAGTCAGCTACTTATGCAGTCAGATTGAAAGTTGTTTTGCGTTCTAACGAGCTAATGTAACATATGAATTTAAATCAACATTGCAAAGTCAAAGCAAACAAGCCTATATCCGAAGTTGAGTACAAAAACAAAATAAGCATGCAGACACTAATTTGCATCATAACACGACAATTAATATGTTATGTAGTCAGCTACTTATGCCGACAAGTTGTTTTGCGTTCTAACTACAATTAATATGTTATGTAGTCAGCTACTTACGCCATTAGACAACCAGAGCTTCTTTTACTTTTCTTCTTGGGTACCTCCTTCCTTCGTGGAGGTTGAAGAACTACCTTGATTGCAGTATCAAAGACAGCCTTGACGTTCTAGCCATTCCAAGGCAAAGAATACAACACACACAATTATTAGTAATTCACCATTGTTTATGAAGCACTGAATCATTTGATAGGTAATTCTAAGTCGGTCTAGTTGTTTCTGTATGCACACCTGTTGTGTCTTGGAGCTACACTCGATGTATGCTGCAGCACCAATTTGTTTCCTGAGCTCTTCTCCCTAGAAAGGAATAGATTGTACTTCTGAATTCTCCAAACCAGCTACGAAATTTCAGTGCAAGAGAAATGATCCAAAAATTATTGGTGCAGAAGCTACTTACTTGAGCTGGAGTTATTGCAGTTGCACCTGGATGATCAGCAAGATATCCTTTGTCTTCGCGAAGATCTGTAATTTGTCAGTAACAAGGTGAGATTATGTACATGAATCGATCTACTCATTATGGAACTCAAGATGACCACACACCTAGTTTTGTTCCAACCAGAACAATAGGAACATTTGGTGCAAAGCGTCGAAGCTCAGGCATCCACTGAAGTAGAACATGGAAAGAACAGGGTGAGAGGAGGAATCAAATCCCCGAAACCAATGAATTCATCATGATAATTCAATCCAGAGATCAGTGATTAAAATACGCTTATAGTTGTGCTGTTGTTTAGTGAAAACATAATGAGAACAGATACATAGTACTACTGCTTCCTAATATCTTGTAAGCTTACAAGAAGGGCAACAACAATCTGACCAGATTTATGCTTAGATCTGAAATTATCTCAACATAATTTGGATAGAAATAAGTAAAAGTTATTTCCAGTTCCAAATTTCTAAGAGCAATCAATGTCTGAAACATTAATGTAGATGAAACAACAAAATTGGCCCTCGATTAACACCTTCTTGAGAACGTTCTCGTAGCTTGCCCTGCTGATTAGCGAGAAAGCCAGAACAAATATATCTGCCCCTCTATAGCTCAGCGGCCTCAACCTGCTGTAGTCTTCTTGTCCTACAATGGGAGATCAAACGATGTTAAATCAGCAAATCTAGATGCAGAGCTAAGTAAGGGGAAAGATGTCGAAGAGATACATATACATACCTGCAGTATCCCACAATCCTAAGTTGACGATGCTGCCATCAACAGAGACATTAGCGCTGAAGTTATCGAACACAGTCGGGATGTAGTCCTGCTCAAAACCAGAACACACCGAGTTGGGTTTTATGACCAACGCCAGATTACAAAATGTATGCAAAAGAAAGTGCAAATTATCAGAATGCTTTTGCAGAAACCACGTTATCTGACGAGAAACTAAATAAGAGAAGAACAAGAACCAAAGATGGACCAGAATTGAGAGGAATGCAGAGAGACCAGACACAGAATTTTGCCAAGCTTAAGAGGAACGGGAAAGGGGCATCAGCACATACAGTGGGGAACTTGTTGCTGGTGTAACATATGAGCATGCAGGTCTTCCCCACAGCCCCGTCTCCAACAGTCACACACTTGATGAACTTGGTGGCGCTCATCCTCGCTCCTCTGGTCTCGAGCTACCTGGCGGTGGAGAGCAAGGAAGACGAACCGCGCTATAAACAAACCAAAAGGGCGAGGACGGAGTTGCTTCGATTTGAAGTCAGAAGGAGCAGCTTTGGGCGAGAAGAGAAGAAGCGCGCTAATCACGATCTTGGGTTCTTCTTGGTGGACAGCAGGACAAGGAGAGTGGAGTTTTAGGTAAGAGCAGAAGATGAAGTATAGCTCTCGGAGTTCATGAAGTTTAACTTAAACATGCAAAAAGGAGAACTGACACGTAAATCCGGCGAATCCAACTCTCGAATCCTCCATGGCCTAAAAAGAATCACTTACGACCAAGAAAACGGAGCTTGACATGAAAAAGAAAGAGAAAGAAGACCCGTTGGCTACCAGCTCGACGTGTAGAGACGATAGTGGCTCCGCAGGAGGGCCCCGCGGGAGTCGGCTGTCACGCGCTGGAAAAGGAGAGAGCAAAAGTGGCTCGTGGTTTGAAGCTTGGACTCGGTCGCTTGTTTTGCGGGTCGGACGATTCAATTTTCAAACCTGGAATCGGGTGGTTGACCCTTTGATTTTGAATTGGGGGAGGAAGAGGGGATCGGATCCGACCGTTTGGGCCGAGGGATCCGTTGCGGTCGTTGCTGCTGCCGCGTCTCCTTTCGCTGACATAGACGACCACCACCTGCTGCCTTAAGATACGGTGTTGTCCCATCGGAAGTCGTGTCCGCCAAGTTCGCTGTCGTCCATCTGCCAAATCCATTGTGGCACAGCCCCAGAATGCCCCTCGGTGGCCGTCTCAATCAGTAAACATGTCGCTGTTAGCTTATCATTGTTGCAGTAATATAATTAATATATGGTATAATCATATATATATATATAGGTTTGATTTCTTTTATGTACCATGAAATTTTATTTGATTTTTTGGTTTATTATTTGATTATTGATCTCTGATATATGTCTTTTATTTGGAGCTTTTCTGTGATCCTATGTTGAAACTATGACACAAAAGCTCAATCGAAGATGTTCTTAAATCGAGATTCGCATTGGATCCTCGTGCTTTACTTTTGAGTTATTACAAAGACAGTCATGTATATATATATATAAGATTTATTTACTGACATGGCTTTCAAATAGCAAGAGTAAGCTGAAGCATAAGAACTAACGATCTTTATTTTGGTGCCTCGAAGTGAAAGTGAATGAAGTTCTGAGACATCATCACTACGAAGAGCAAAGACCAACACGATTGGTCTCGCATCCCTGATTCAGGGATGTGCTTGATTTGGATTCTGCGGGCCATGGAGAATGTTCCTGATCAATGGTCCTCTTATAGTACTATTGCGAGAGTGCAGAAACAAGAAGATCAGCGCCGCAAGCGTCGAGACGACGCCTGTGATGAGGAAAAGGCCTGAGAACTGGTACAAGTTGAGGCTCGCGGAGGTGACGGCGTTGTTCTGGCTCGGACAGATCGTGTCTCTGAACCATTTGTTTTGGATGGCCACCATCTTGTCCCCCTCCGTCACGTTCAGCACCGCCCTCGAGACGTCGGGCACCAGCGGCGAGCCCTTTTGGAAGACCTACACAGCGGAGGTGAATGAATCCTCGACGTGTTGTGTTTCGTTCTTTCTTACGTGACATGTAAGGCTGAGAAGCTTACGAAGCCGAATCCGTCGGTCTTGTAGGTCCAGCTGAGCATGGTGAAGCCGTTGCAGTGCTCCGAGAGGAAGAGCTTGAGGTACGGTATCTCGTCGAAAATGGCGTCCACCCCTCCCTTGGCACCCCCTTGTAGTAGAGCTTCGGCGTACTGATCGGATGTGCTGAAGTGCCTGAGCTTGGAGCTTTTGAATCCCATCCTCTTCAGTATCTCCGCCGCAAAAGATCCATCTTGGTAGCCAATGTACGCCCCGGTGCTCAGTAGCTGTTTCAGATCGGCCGCAGTGGGCTGCAACTGCTGCACCGTCAGCCTCGATGTCAGGCTCGCCGTGTAGCTCGATGTCAGTATCAGCACCACAAACATCCAAACCACCATCGCAATCCTCGAAAAGTTGCTCCTCAACGACTCCGCTGAAACCAAAATCCCGAGTCAGACAACTCGAAACACTATGGTTAGAACGGGAGCTAATTCGGGAAAAGATGTTGTGAGCGGCGCGTACTTTGGCTGAAGACGAGAACAGAGAACACGAAGTAGAAGACTTTGCCAAGTCGCTCCGACGGCTGCCTGCCGAATTCCGCGTTCGAGTGTTCGATCACCAGCACCGTGAACCCCATGAACACAAAGAAGGCAAAGCTCACGAGCCAGAGGTTGGGTGTCAGCGGCTTCAGGAAGACCCACATCTTTCTCGGGTCCTCCTTCACCGGGACGACCATCGACACCCCCGACTCGGTGTACGGCATCGTGAAGTCCACGTAGAGCGTCCGCTCGGCGGTGATCGTCGTGTCGCCGACCACAGCGTCGAAGTTCTGTACCATCATCCAGCCGGTCAAGTATCTGAAAGTGATTTGAATCATGAGACGTAGTTACCGACCTTTAGATATACTTGGTAAATCAAATGGTCGTAGGAATTGGCGGAAGGGCGGAAGGGGAAGAACTCATAGGTGACTGCATATGGCAGGGCTTCCATGACCGCCTTAAAGATGTCGATGCAGTAGCCGGTGACGACCGTTCGGTTGGTTGACGACTCCCACCCGACGTTGACGAACTGGTTGAACCCCTTCTTCACCGGTACGCCAATCCGGAGTTTCTTTCCACCGGTTGGTATTTCCCATCCTTTGGGCACGGCGGCGGAAATTCCCGGCCATATAATGGAATTTAGGCCGGCACCGACGGCGGTGTCGAGTTGCTTCGAGATCCCGAGCTTTGGTGTCCAGAACTCGATCACCCTCGCAGAATTTCCGATAACATTGACGATCTCGTACGCGGACGACTGGAGTTGACCGCCCAGAAGCCGGAAGTCGCCGGCCAAACCTTTGAACCGTGTATTCAGGATGGCTTTGAGCAGCGCCGGCCCTGATTCGGACGAACCGATCACGTCCAAATCGGTGGAGTGATCCCCGGACTGGGGTCTGCGAAAGCTCGATCTTTTGGGGCCCAAGTTTTCGACGGCCATGGTGGTCGCCCATGTCGTGTCGTAGGCCCACAGCTGGAACACCGAGGGGTCAGCCGCTTTGATGGTCGGGTTCTCCTGGCGGAACCTGGATCTGAACCTAGCTGTGAAGTTGACGACGTCCTCCGATCTCTCGACTAAGGGACGGACGGCGATCACACCCTGCATCGCTTCGGTGATCCTCAGGATATGGTCAAGTTCTTCGAGGACGTCGGTGATCCCATCGGTGGTGATCCACACGAAGCCGCCGCTCATCATGCCCAGGTTCTTGGCCCTCTGGAAGAAGCGTGCTCCGAGGGCGGGAAGCATGTGCACGATGAACACCCGGGTCTGCATCGTCATCAGCTTGTACAGCTCCTTGTCCATCTCTTCGTCAGCAGCGGCGGAGGGGATGACGCTGCGGTAGGGCACGCCGGAATCGACGGCTTGGAGGGCGTCGACGAGGAAGGGGATGACTCCCGCGCCGTACTCGGAGTCCTCGTACACGGGGACCACCTCGCGCCAGCCGAAGTATCGGACGATGGCGGCAATGGCGCCGACCTGGGAGGAGTCATTAAGGGTGGTGCGGACGAAGAAGGGGGCACGAGCGGGGGAGAGGGAAGGGCTCGTGGCGGAGAAGGAGAGGACAGGGACCTGGCTCTGGTTTCCCAAGTTGATGACGAAGCTGGCCTCGGTGGACGTCTCGGGGCCGATGATTGCCTGCACCTGGAAGTTCTTGAGTAGGTCCACAGCTGCATGCAAGGAAAACGATGACCAGCGTAGTGAGTAATTGGCTGCAACTTCAAGCCATGCAGTAAGGATAAGGGACTACCTGCAGCTGCTGCACCGACGACGTCGTTCTTCGAGTTCCTGAGATGCAGGACAACTCTCGTGGTGCAGTTGCCATGAGTGGCGTAGAAATCATCGACCGCCATGGAAATGCTGGTCCAGCTCTTCTTCCCGGCCGAGGATGAGACGTCCAGGATCACGCCCACGTTAACCGGCACCGCCGCATCGTGAGCCGAAACCATCGCCTTTTGGAGGGCGCCAAAGAAGCAAGCAAAGAGAAGATGAATTGCCCACCCCATCGAGACCCCACCGTCAGCTCTCCTCTCCGACAAGAGTCGCCAACCAACGCCGACTTATAAAGACTCGAGGGACACATACGGTCAACATCAGATCTCCCAACTGTGCTGGAGCCGCGCAGTGCTTGAATGAGTGTGCATTTATATGATCAATGGTGCTGATCTTGCGAGAGATGCACTCACGAGTGCAGAACAGCTGATTCCATCTGCACATGCTTCCCACCGAATCTATTCAGTAGATGTCAGGTGGGCTTCACGTCAGTTTGAATGGGATAAACAAGTCAAAATCGGTGTCTACTGTAAGATAATTGTAGATATTAGCTGTACCTCACCGCATACCGTCCACAAGACATATTAAAAAGACCAAAGTTACGATATCGAGGCATCTCATACTTCGAAATTTTACATGACAATGTTCAACAGGTGACAATTGGTGGAGGCAACGTATGGTTTACTTACCATCAACGTTATCGGCTGGTGAGGCAGCAACTTGGGACCGACGTCATTCGCGGGACGTCACGATTGTCTTTATATGGATGAAGTTGAATCTACGGAACAGCCGAGGCATGACGAGTTATACGACTGGAAACTTTGGTCAAAAGGAATGGTGCTCTTTCATGTCAATTGTTACCATTCTTCTCTAAACAATAACATTATGTTATTCACATTCTCTGAGTTTTATACTTATGATCATTTTCTGTGTTAGTGAACTCATGCATCGTGATCGAGGAGTTAACATGACTTGGTCCACGAGTTAATGTCCAGAGTTTTCAACGTTCGAGAATGCGTCTCTCGATCATTTGGAAGAAGCACTGAGGTTGAGCTGGATCAGGGGAGACCCCGTCTCCAATAAGGGATGGAGCTTGTTCGGGGGTGGTCATGTTCTTGTACACAGGTCTTAATCGGAAGATTCCTGACTTGGGCCCCTCATAGATTAAGTCAGTGATTTTTTTTTCTTATGTTCTTTGTTCCTTGACCAGATGCCAATCAAAGACTTTTATACTATTGTCCGAGGATTGGTCGTATGCAGATTTAGCGTGGTGATCGATCCTCCCGAGTAACGAGTTTGTACCTTCGTGTGGTTGCTGTCCAGTATTCGCGGAATAGCACTATGCGATGCCGTCTCGAGCTTTCCGGGATGGGACTTGCTAAGGGCGTGCCTCGCTCCAGCTCGACATGGCACGAAGGTAACCCTTGTGTTGAATTTGCAGGGGGTGACATGGCGTGGATCGCGACGTGACTGAGATCCGAAATATGCCTTATCATTGTGTTTTCTAAAAACTGAAAATTTATTGTTCTTTCTATCAAATTTAGAATATAATTGCACCTTCATTTTCCTATCAAATATATACTATGTTTTAGAAGACACAAAAGCCAATGTCATTTCTAAAGGTACACATGCCCATGCATGTGAAGACAATATGCATCAGCTTGCAAGACTGTCAAATTAATACTGCCACCTTTGTTCCGAACTTTTAACGTTCGATCGCATGCAAGTCTCCCAGTAATCACATCACCTGTGCGATACCAACGTGAGATTCTTGAGCTTGTTCATGCTACGCCCAGCTCGTCGCTTGGCCTCCGAACCCATCGACTCAATCCGAGGCCTCGCAGCGGAGTAGGCTCCGACCGTGCAGCTGAGCCCCTTCCAAAGAAGCAGCACCAGTCCCAGCTGCAGGTTGGCTTTGAACGAACCTATCAACCACGAGAACAGAAGCAGCGTATCGTATGCATCGGCGGCAGCGATCACGAGGAAGAGAATATAGGAGGCGAGGAGGAAGGTTACGAGGAGAAGCATGATGAACAGCAGGAGAACGCAGGAGATGACGGCGCCATGGAGAAGGGCCAGGAGGAGAAGCTCCAGGTTAGGCGCCATTGGCCCAGAAGACGCAGTAAGCTGGGAACTGCAGAATGAGGAAAAAGGATATTATATGAGGACATGACAAGATGCATGGAGTGCCTTGTACTCAAATCTTGCAATTCAAGATGCTTTTGTTCTGTGGTATATGCATGGAGACCCATTGCAGTTACCCAGCCTTTATGATAGCCTCACAGCTGCATTGATTTGAGGCTAACTAAGCTAAATCTCAGGCATTTGATCAACTTGTATCGTTTTCAAAGATTAAATGGAATCTAATTACTGTTTGTGACAGTACCTTAGTCCATCTAATTGGATGCCTTCTCTCGCTGGTAAACAAAATGGAGTATCTGGAATGGCTTGATCAAGAGAAGACTGCAAAGGAAGCAATACCATCCTTGTAGGAAATTGGGAGAGTATGTTCTAATATATCAAGCCAAGATATTAATCTTCAGTGGAATCTTCAATGTCCAAATATTTATAACCTTGTGAGTGAAGTATCAAATTAGTAATTGCTTCTTCTCTCTTGTTCTCCTAAATTAGCATGGATTTTACAATTGTATTTAGAAAAAATTCCCCCATTTTCTGGCAATTCTTCTTAATCCTGTGTTCCTCATTCCTCTTTCCTTTTAGAATCTTTTATGTCCAACTCATTAATAGGTTTACTCTATATTTTCCTCAAATAAAAAGAAGAAGAACTTCTTCTCTGAGTTGCTTGGAACTCGATGACTAGTAAGTAAATCCTCTGGAGATAAAATCAAGTCAATATTAATTAATCTTTCATTTCAATCTTTATAATTGAAATATGGGATTCTCTCTTTTTCACTTTAATGTCTCGTAGTAACACTACCAGTCATCCGAGTTTGGACATTTGCGCTAGTCAACGGTGGTAATCCGAGACTTTTGTGCGTGACAATGATCAGACGTGAACTGGTCAGCGAGTGTTGTCGCAAGACATGACTCTTGCAGTAGAGCTGCCAAAACACAAATCAGAAACTCTTCAACGGATAGCAAAGTCAAACCAAGTAATTCCTGCGAGAAGAAGACGAATCAAGAGAAGAATATTTTGATCCGAAAGCAAAGTGAAAATTATCTGCCAATCCATTTTATCATCTTTTAATGTGGTGGCAGCGCGGAGTGTTTACTATATGCACCCACAGCAATCCTTTTTTACTCACTTGGTTGATGTGTTCTTCCTCGTGATTTCACCTTAACTTCTCTGCGTCATCAATAAGAAAGATGCTCGAGATTGCCACAATGGTTGTCTGCTACTTGTGGTGTAAGTCCTCTTCCATGTAAAGGAAACGACAGAGACAAATGGGGGCATCCTGTCCCATCCTTCTTGCAGAAACAAGGATCTGACGTTCATCAGTTACTGTGCACCCTCTTTCTGCAAACACTTCAATGCTCATTTTGATAGAATCTTTCACGACTTTATTCCTTCGGAAGGGTGCAGAGAGACATTTAGCTGGTTATGTCCCTGCTCGCTGGGGATGTGAGATAGAAGCTTTTGCAGGAACGAGCTGAAGCAAGGAACAGCAATGGCAAATTACTGCAAGTAGTAGAGCAGTGCACATGCAGAGGCACCCAAGTCATTGTAGCTGAAGCCACTCTCCGGAATCGGCAGCCTGTAAAAGAGGGCTATCTTTCTTTCGAGGGTTGACCGAAATAGGTGGAAGATGGAGACTCATCGCTGTGTCGAAGCCATCGGTTGCCCGGAGCACCGAACCACTCTTCCCACCATTTGTTCATGCTTGGTGCTCGGACAATGACTGACATCAAGGAGAAGGGATGGGCAACACTGATGTATGACTTCAGATCCTCTCGGTCTTTTACCGGTCGTTGGTCCCTCTGCACTCCTCGTCGTGTTCCTTTCAAGAGGCAGCGATGAGAGTTTCAGTTCCAGCAAATTATGCGAAGCTAAAGATAATTGCACGCAGATCATCTGAACGAAGCTAAATTTCTGCTGCATTGGAGGTTCCTATGTTGATCGATTTGTCCCAAAAGATTCTTTGGGGTTGACCGGTGTGACAACCGTGACCTGTGGACCATGGCGACAGCCACCTGATCCTGGATGATGTTGATGGGTGGCCCGTCATGATATGTTCTGCACTTTTGAAGGCCCTCAGTGGCGGATTCTCGCAGTGTGCAGTTCTAATTGATGGTGTTGCCACTGCAAAATTCGCTGTGTTAATCTCGACTATTTTATGGTGGTTGTCATTTGGGGCCACGGGGAGGCGGAGCTGCAGGCAAAATGACAGGAACAGACTGGAGGCAGCAGCGAGGGGATCCATTTCCAAGCTACGCCAAAGATCCTGCTGCCCCTGCGCGGCTGATCACCATCCCTCACCTTCCTGCTTCGCCATTTCGGCGACCACGTTACCAGCGTTCGTGTCCACTAAGGGAGGACATGAATCGAACACTTCATCTGCGTTTCAATTCCGAAGTCAAGTTGGGGGGAAAAATTCCAGTGATATGACGAGAAAAACACAAAGAAAACCAGAAAAATGGCGAGATTCTGGGCACGCATGGGGGGGCTTTCCGCAAACGGCGAGCCGTTCGGTGAGGTGAGGCGATCGATGCTTCCAAAACATAATAATGACGGATGATGCAGGCGTGGGGCTGTGCCGTGTATGGGGGGGTGAGACTCGCAGGTCGTGTCGCCGTCTCCACCCCCACCCTCTCTCTCTTCCCGACCCCTCGCTCGTATAATACATGCAAAGCACAGACGACACACTCTGTAAAGATGTATTTTTAATGGTTTTCCTTCTCTTTTCTTGACCTTGTGGGTTGGTAGGTGTCGCTGTCGCTGCCAACATGACGTGGTCGACCGCGGACAGAAACCCCGACTGCTACCGCCTCTCCCCCTCGTAATGGCTCTGCTGCCAAGAAGAGAGCAGCTCCCCCCACCGATGTGATCCCTCCCTCGCTCAGTCGTCGCTTATTTTAATGCAACTCTGGTCAAGCACGAGTGGCTCCCAGACTCCTAGTGGTAGTGCTCGTCTCTTCACCGAGAAGATGAGAGGGAATCAACAAGCAGTACCCATCAATTATCCTGAGAGATTGGGTTAGAAGTAGGGAGATTTGCAATTGGAGCGATATCTGCCATCCTGTCGGGAACTTTCAATCCGTTGTCGGTAGGTTTGCGGTCCCGATAGGTGAAGGCCTCACACACCCAACCATTAAAAACCATACAAATATCTCCTCCGCAAGTCACTTTGGCATTATACTTCTTATTTTCTGGTCTTCTGCTCCTCTGTCTCCCCATGTTTGGAGCTCTTATCATTTCGTTGTAGAAGAATAAGTCGACCCAAAAGAGCTTCTTTTCTTGAGAGCTATACAAGTAGGAATCTTCCCCCGTTGGACTCAAAGCTCGCTTCCTTCTTTTCTTCTTCCTTCACCGTTTCCTGCTCAAGCGTCGATCAGAAATCGCAGTGAATAGAAGGTAGAGAGAGAGAGAGAGAGAGAGAGAGATCTCGATGACACCGCCATTGGAGCACGATTACATAGGCCTCTCGGAGGGCCCCGATAAGCTCTCCTCCGCCAACCTCAAGGACACGGAGCTCCGGCTTGGGCTCCCGGGTTCCGACTCCCCCGAGAGGGTCGATGGAGGAGGGACCGGCCTGACGCTTGGGCCTCCTAAGAACTTCGTCTCCGGCTCCAAGAGGGGGTTCTCGGACGCCATCGACGAGCCGCGGGAGTGGGGGCTCACAGGAGTCAACAGATCTGATGTGGAACAGGGGAAGGGCGGGGTTTCCTTCTCGGCGAAGGGTGAGAACGCTGGTGGAAAGCCGACGATCGAGGGGAAGGATGACGGCGGAGCGGCAAAGGTGGCGCCTTTGGCGAAGTAAGTCTCTCTATTCATGTTAACTGCCTTGGTAGATAGGTGTGAACCAAGAAATTCTTCTATTCGCACATTTTAAAGTTCTTTTTGTTCTTCTGTGGACTTTTCGGGGTGAGATATTAATGGTGAAGTTTGCAATGCAAAGTTTGAACTGTTATCTGTCCAGCTTAGATGGAGGTGAAAGTTGATAATGCTGGAACCAATCTGAAATCCTGTTGATTCCGTTGTTTTCTCTTATATTCATGTTTGTATTTTTGCTAATTATTTGGTATGCCAACTGCTTTGATCTAGTTGTTAAGAACTTGTCATTGATTAGCAGCATCTTTTCACATGTTGCAGCTTTGATCACGCAGATATGGATATGTGAATGCCGGTATAGAACATAATACTTATGATTTCCCATGGTGAATTTATCATGTAGTACTTGAGTATTTGGACCAGTCCCGAAACCAAAAGGAAATCTAGTTCTTTAATTTCTTGCTCATCAGTTAAGTGAGCCTCGAAGGAGCAAGTTTGGTGTAGGATTTTGAACCATCACGTTTAATAGAGTTTAAATCAAGATAAGCAGCTCCCACTGTAATGATGTACTCCAGAAAATTTTCTTTTGACAACTAGATCTATAGGCACCATCCATTTTGTTTTGTTTTGGCGCATCGGTAAGAAATGGTAAATGGAGTTCTCGACTGCATTGTGCAATAGTTATGTTGAAAGATGCCAATCATATAGTTGTCTTATGTTCAAGTGCTACTCTCCTGATTTTGGGTGGAGAGCATTAAGACTTGTATCTTCTGTAACTCTGCAGCTCAACTCCTTCCGATGCATACAAAATTTCTTCCCTGTTTCCTTTGTGAATTAAAAGTGATGCCTGGGAATGCTTTGATTTCCTATCTTCTTATAAAATCTGTCCTTACCAGTGGTGCTAAAATTGTAGTCTTTTTTGTTTCTTTTTGCAGATCTGAAGATTGTTTCCAGTTGAACTTTTTTACATTGTTCTATTCAGTTCTTTGCTATGTGACATCTAAAACATGAATCATTTATGCAGGCCTATCTGTCCATGTAGTGCAATTTTAAGTTGCATTTGTTTTCCTGTTGCTTGTCCCCATTTTTGACAAGAAGTTGATTCCTTTTCTCGTTCATCAGCGTTATATGTAGAGCCACATCCTTCCTTCATCAGGAATGCCTGAGCATTTTGTATGTGACAGGGCACAAGTTGTTGGTTGGCCACCCATCCGGAGTTACAGAAGGAATACAATGGCTGCAAACCCAAGCAAGAACAAGGAGGATGCGGAAGGTAAACAAGGGGTGGACTGCCTCTATATTAAGGTCAGCATGGATGGAGCTCCATATCTCAGAAAAGTTGACCTAAAAACATACGCCAATTACAAAGATCTCTCACTGGCTCTTGCGAAAATGTTTACCTGCTTTACCATTGGTAAGCTCTTTTGTTTGTCACACACATGGACTTCCTTTTTACATATTTTGTGATTTCCTGGGAAAAATTGTGTGCAAGCATGACAAATTTACTGCATATTCTGTCACCAACTATTGGATCTCAGTTGTGTATCCTGTCCAGGAAATTCCTTGATCCATGGCCGATATGAATGATGTAATACAATACTTCTAGAATATGTAGTCAGGGTTTCACATAACAATTTGATCGGCTATCCTGGTGGGGACCTTTTGTTCTCATCCTACCATCCAATGGTTGTGTGATGCCTGGAGCATTTTATGCCTTGAGAGTTCCCTAATGTTTCTCCTGTTAAAAATACAACGATGCCCTACTAAAGAGAACAAGAATCCTATTACGTGAAAACAGTACTTTCAATATTTGAAAGAAAGTTTCTTTCACCTTAGAGATATTGACGACATTTAGTATTGTCTTTAAAAGATAATTTACATTGTTTGATTACCCTTGCTTCATGATGTTAGACACTAATTAATAGAGTTCTCTCAAGGAACTCCGCCTGTTCTTTATTTTCTATCCTTAAACCACTACTAGTAAATATAAGATTGTTCAAACATTATAATTTATTCCATGTAAGGCTTTGTATTTATGTACTATTTAATGACTTTTGACATATCCAATTCAAGGACTATTAAAGAAAAATATTTTTGATGCAAGGAGATGTTTACTTATTTCTGTACATGCGGTTTCAGGTCAGTGTGGTGCACATGGAATGTCGAGCAGAGAGACACTAACTGAGGGTCGAGTGATGGATCTTCTTCAAGGGTCCGAATATGTTCTTACCTATGAGGACAAGGACAGTGATTGGATGCTTGTCGGTGATGTTCCTTGGGAGTAAGTAAAATATCAGACTTATGAACTGCCTAGTTGTTGTAAATGATGAAAGGGCAGTAAAATTTTACCACAAATGTAATTATGCTCTCCCCTTTCATTTTTATTGTTAGTGTAACAGCAGGCTAAGATTTGGATACAAAAACATAAACCCCTCATGGTATCTTGCTAGTACCATGATTCAACCTCATCTAAAAGATAACAATTTTAAAGTGGGAACAAGTTTTGTGGTTTGGTAGATTGGGAAGGGCCTTTCGCCGACTCTAATGTTTAATATCTATGCAGATTGGAAGCATTTTCATACATGAGTGAGATGCAAAATATATAGGTCTAGAATTTTTTTTTTGTCTAAACTACACCATCTCGATTTATCGGCTGTCATAATTCAATTTCTGCATTTTTACTAGTGATGCTACATTCTCATTTAGCAACTGATTGTATGCATTTGCCGTTGCAGCATGTTTACTGATTCCTGTAGGAGGCTAAGGATTATGAAGGGTTCAGATGCAATTGGAATCGGTATGTGAGACTATCCGTTAGCCCTCATCTATGTTTGGTTGCTATTAAGCTCTTTGCAGGTTCTTCATTGATAAATGGATCCACCCTCTCTTGGGTTAGCTGACAACTAATTGTTGAACTCGAAAGAAACTGTCTATGATACTTGATCGTTGTGTCCCCACATCCATGTAATATCAAATGCATTATATTTCTAAGAACGGCAGGTATCACACGAAACAATATTGGCAAAACTCTAATTGCGACTTTAAAAGAATTCTACGTAAATGGCATGGAGCTTTTTTGAAGACTTTTCAATATATAAAGCATCCATAGACTTCCTTTTTTAACATAAAGCATCACATTTAACGAAACAATCGATTTAAGCTGAAGATCCCGATGTTAGCAAATGTTCTTTGCTGACAAAATTCTGTTTTTGAGCATCATCTTGTCAGTAATATGTGTTTAATAGTCTATGTACACTTGTTGCAGCCCCAAGGGCCATGGAGAAGTCCAAGAGCCAGAATTAGCGGTGTTTGAAGTTTGAAGTTTCCATTTGAGCGCATGCGGACCAAATGGCTGCAGTTGACCTGAAGTAAAATGAAAGCTACATGTGTCTATGTGTTATGTTTTGTTATCTTGTGGTCTGTTACATTGGAGTTAAGCATCAAGTTGACTTCATAGTAGTGTTGTTTGGTCATTGTATCTGTTTCCTGTCAAATATATGTAAGTTCTAGGAGTGTGGTTGTCATTTTCGACTTGTATGGTTTGAGCTTCCCTTTTATGTCACATAGGAAGGTTTTTAGTTGTGAATCGTCCAATTCTATACACTCAGTTTCTGAGATGACTATAACCTACCGGTATCTGTATACGATATACAAGGTGAAAGCTCAAGCTTAATGCATTGATGATTTCGATCGATGTCTTTGGCATGTTTTTGTTGTAATTAGATGATTCGCAATGTTCATGGTGTTCTTGGGGTAAAAGCCCTCAATCAGCAAGTTCAGTGTGTGAATCTGGATCCTTTTTTCGGTAGGTCAAAGGGTTAAACTCTTGCTATGATGTGAAGTTATGTACTAATTACTTTTATTTTTCTTTCAATTATCTCACGTTATTAATTTTTATATATTTTTAATTATTTTATATTATTAGTTAGCTAATTTTTAACATCTAAAACTAGTATAAATAAAGGTTTCTTTTAAACCTACATAATTATTAAGAAATAATATTTTTCAAGTATTGTAAAGATCTTCTTCCAATTGATTTTTCTCATCCCCCTTATAAGTTTAGTATGCTAGAATTCTTTCTAATAGTATTTTTTAAATTTTATTTTCGTTAGTTTGTAGTTAGAAAATTAAGAAATATGTTCTACACTTGTGATTTTATGTATCCGAAACTTAATTTGCTAAATACAATCCTATAATCTATCAAGATGAGGTCTAGTGGCAATAATGATAGTAATGACGATGATATTATCGATGATAATAATGGCAATTTTGATATTGATGGCCTTCATGATAAAGGCAATAGCAACAATCTCAATAATAGGTCTAGCCCTATGGGAAGCATAAGAAGCAAGGATGATTGG